>NC_142012.1:97176308-97238124 GCF_049901735.1 Notechis scutatus | reverse complement strand
AATTCCTGGAAATTATGGCTTTTTGAATGATACTTTCCAGAAGAGAAAATAAGCGGCAATTTTGAGGTGCTGAAATGAAAGTTTACTCTCCTTCCCTACAGAATCAACAAGTGGATACTGAGAGAGAAAAAAACAAGCAGCACTGATTTTTCTGGATGCGCAAAAAGCTTTCGATCATTTAAATTGGGAATTCTTTCTACGTCAAATAAAAGATGCTGTTTGGGCCAAATTTTGAAAAAATGGTAGTGGAAATTTGTGGCAAGCTAGTGTAATGATTAACACTGACTTTACTGGAAGATTTAATATAGCCAAAGGAGTGAGACAGGGTTGTCCGAAGTCACCTCGAATCCTTATTCTTGGAATAGAAATTCTGTTAACAAAGATCAGGAATAAAAAAGAAATTACAGGAACCAAGATAAAAAGGGAACCCCTGAAGGCCCACTGGAGGTTCTGAAGGCCCAATCCTGTTTCCTTGCCCTTCTTTCTTCTTCCTTTTCCTCTTTTTCCATTGTGTAAATAAGAAGCAAAAGCAAAGGTTGTTTTTAAAGCCAAGGATCCTGATCTCCTCCCACTCCCCCGCCATTGGGCAATAAAGAAGGCCAGCAGTGGGGAGGGTCAAAGACTGAGCCCAGGGCTGAAGGGTATAAAAAACCCATCCCCAAATGCTGTAATGGGCCAATTCCATTGTGTGCCAAGCCTCACGTGAGCAACCTCAATAGTTCCAGTACATGCCAGGTCTCACGTAGGCTGAAAGCAGGTACTAGGAACAAGGCCATTAACACGTCACAAGGGCAGTTAACTGAAATGCAGGCGTTGGTTTGCTAGTTTAAATTGACCATGGCATTGTGATTGGAAGATACTATACATCCACTAACATTCCTACGCATGTAACATAATGATTGGATGGAGCTCACCTCTTTTGTATGTTCTTAATAAAAAGAGTTCCCCTAACTCTGATCGGGGCAGCTCACCCAAGATAGAACTTGCGTTGGTGTCTTTCTTGATGCATTCGACCACCCAGTGAGAAGGCTTCCATATGCGGAGCAAAGCCGCACCCAAAGTATCTGCAGCCTCCTCCGACCTCTTGGAGATCCAATACAGGCCATTTTCTCCTGCAAAGAGAACCATCCAAAAGGAACCTCAGCCACTCAGCGAAGAAATCACCTTTGGAGCACTCCATTTCACCTCCTCTGGTTGTCCCTTTCTTGCCCTTTATGGGGCAAAGCAGATGGAGGGTGTTGGCTAGCCGAGCCTAAAAACGTTTTCTAGCCCGCTTGGGGCCGTGAATTGAGCAGCTTTTGGAGAGAGCCAGGCTCTGGCCGATGGAGCAAAGCACCCAATTCATTATAAACCCAGTTTTAGGGGGTAGAAAATGCAAGGAAGGGGATTTCTCTGGGTTTGGGGCAACTCCCTTCACCTGGGCCAATCCAGGCTTATTCATGCAAAGCTCGGAGAGTTTGCCGCCCCCTACGGTCAGACCTTGCTTGGCCCCGCCATTAGGTTAATACAACCCGGCTAACTAGCTTGGTAGTTGGTATCTGCCCTGGTATGGCATCCTAGGCTTAATCCAAGGCTAGTTTGTTCGGGGGAATGTTAATACAATTGGGCTAAACCAGCTTGGTGAAAAAACCTCCCACCGGCATGGATTGGGAAGCTTGTTTGGTTGGTGGTGGGGTCTTTTTTCCCCTTCAGATTAAAAGAATTCCACCCTTCCAGGGTTCAAGCGGATTGCAAAACCGAGGAAATGTCATGTGAATGTGGTCTTGATGCGGGCATCCTGTCCAAATTGTGCTTCCCACTGAGCTCTTTGTTTTTCTCTCCCTTCAGGAAAATGGCCGAAAGTCGGAGTTGCGAAAGGTGAGCAGAAGAAGAAGTGGATGATTTACACAAAGGAGCACGTGGCCGGGTTCACTGGGGTTTTCTAGATGCACTACTACCCCTGGCTAGGAGGCCTGTGAGGGCTCGGCAACCTGGAGGCCCATATCCACGTGAGGACAGATTGTCCCACCAACCAGGCCAAAGGAGAGATGGGAGGTGAGAAGGAGCAGAGGGCTCCGAGAAGCATGGTAAGTGAGAAAGTTTTCAGTTCTTAAAAAGTATTGAACTCTCTGAAGCCTTCAAGGCCCCAACTTCTTCCCTCCATGAGAGGTCAGATAGAGTGGGCCTTTGCAAACAAATTCAGAGCAGAGAGAACTGAAGCTCCGTTGGATGTTTGGAAGGTGCCAAGCCACTTTGGGGTCCAATCCCGTTTTCTTCAGGTTCTTTTCTTCAGGTTCTTTCAGGTTCTTTTGCCTCCTCTGGAAATCAGCGGAGGACTCAACAGCAGTGCCCATTTTAAGCGGCCTTCTTAAAATATATATATTCACATACGTTCACACGGCACCACACCACTGCTCATTTTCGGAATTAGCCCATTTATATATAGATATATACAGAGCACCACACCACTGCTTATATATATATGCTTTTATTTTATTTTATATATATGGCCTAGAAGTATGAATCCTGTCCTTTTTCCTTCCAGAGACAAATTGGGCTTCACATTTCTTTCCCCTTCAGGTAAATGGGCCAAAGTCGGAGCCCCCAGAGGCGAGAGATGAAAACGGACCATATATACTAAGGAGCAAGTAGCCCGCCTGACTGAGGCCTTCGAGGCACACCCGTATCCCAGCTACAAGGCCCTTAAGCGCTTGGCGCGCCAGCTCCGCATCCCGGAGGCGCGAATCCATGTAAGAAGGGATGGATATGGGCCTCTCCCCGCGCGACACACACACAACACCCGACCCGGGGCAAAGCGGGCAGCGGGAAGATTGTGGGAAGGAAAGGAACTTGGTCTCCGGCTTGGAAGGGACCTCGCTGCAGCCTGGATGTGATCTCTTCCCTTTGAAAGAATAAAAAGTCTCTCTCTCTCTCCTTGCTTGTTTTTTTCCCCAGGTCTGGTTCCAGAACAGAAGAGCCAGGCAACCGAAGCCTTCAAACTCTGTGGAAAGCGGAGAAAGCAGCAGGCAGGAGGACACTCCGGAGTCGAGGTTAACATCTGGCAGTCTGGACTATTTATCCCTCGCTGCTGGACCTGTCTGGGGTGACTCCAGGCCCAGGGCAGCAATTGGACCTTCCCAGGACCCTCGCAAACGTTTCAACCGCTGGGAGGAGGGAGCCAGGACGTAGAAGAACCTCTCAACAATTTCAACCACTGGGAGGAAGTGAGGACTTAGCAGTAGCAGCTCCTTCCACTTTGCAAGTCCAAGCAGCGCCTGTGGAGTCTGCTCTCCCAGTCCTGCACAGCTCCTGGGACCTCAGTGCTCCTTCTGGATCTGGACTGGTGCCCCCCCTTTCCCACCCTGCCCCACAGCACCAACTCCTGCAACCTCCCGCAGAGACCTACTCCTACCCCCCCTACCATCCGCAGCAGCAGACTCCGCAGCTGGGGCAGCCTTACTATTCCACCCAGGCCTGCTCCTTTCCTGATCCAGTCTTGAGTCTCCAGGGAGTCTCCACGGAGCTGGGAGGACCTTTGCGCTTGACCCAGGGCTCAGCGGCCAAGGGAGAGGTGCCCCAGCCTGGTTTTTACGGGAACCAAGCGGTAAGCTGGGAGAACTGGAGGTAACTGGTCTGTGAAGGATCAGTCTCTTGATTTCTCAGCTTGCACTTTCTACGCCCATCAAAGGCGCCCTTTATTTATTCATTGGAGCACTTCGTTTTAAGGGGGGGGAACCATGCATATCTAAAAAAAAAAACTTTAAAAAGAATGTGTGTCTGAAAATGCTTCTCAGGGAGGGATGATTTGCAATAAACTTTGTTCTCCAACTCGGATGGTCCCTGTTTTCTTATTCCTAGAACGAGGCCAAGTGGAAAACTGATTTCATTTTTTTCTTTAAAAAAAGGTAGTTGGGAGTGGATTATGGGGTATTAAGTAAGTTTACTCACAAACAAATGCCTTGTATTTTGGATTCAGTAAGAGGGGAGATTGTCCTGCATTTGCAGACTTTACCTCTTTCCAAGCCAGAGCAGCCCAGGTGGAAAGGAACACTTATCTAGAAAATGGGTGAAAACTGCCAGGCATCCATTTTCCTTTCCTTTCTGAAAGGGGGGGGGGGAGAGGAAGAGAGAGAGAGAGAGAGAGAGACCTGAGCCAACATCACCAACCAGAGTCAGAAAACCAAGTGACTTATTTTGCAGGGGTGTCATAAGATCAGGCTTAAGGCAGAAAGAACTTGGAGAAAGACAGATTAGCCAAAGATGCCAAATGCCCCCTTTAACTGAGATATTTGACTAACTCTGATCCTGGTCTTCAGGAAGGTTTTCAAAATCCTGGGTGTTTTTGAGCCTATCATGGGTGGTAGGCTATATGGGTGGGTGGGAGAGGGACATTTTAGTGCCTTATTTGGTTACCCTAACCATGTTCTGGTTTTATGGCCGGAGGCTTCCTGAGTTGGGCTTAACAGAGGCTTAGGATTCCCTGATTTGGTTCAACCATTCTGCTAAAACTTAACGTGGGTGGTTTGCCGTTGGTGCTATGAGAAAATTGGAGTTGGTAAAAGAAGCAATGGTTAAAACACCTCAAAAAACAAGCAGCACTGATTTTTCTGGATGCGCAAAAAGCTTTCGATAATATAGTCCAATTGCAAAAACAAATCCTAATAGAGATGACCTCCACAACAACCACGGTCCTGAAAACGGGAAGGAGGAACACCCCAACCTTGACAACCACGTTGACACCAGCCTCCCCATCAATCCAGAAGACTATTGAGGAATCCCTGACAGGGGAAAAACAACCGACTGTTACCAACGCCAATTTACAAGTGACTTTATTATCTCTGCAAGAATCAATGTCCAAAATGCAGGAGATTATGATCAAGAACCACAACGAGACTAGAGCGGACATTGATGAATTGAAGGAAGAGATGGGAAAATTGAAGGCGGAGATGAAAGCAGATATACTGAAGGTGGAAGATAAGATCGGGTCAATGCAACAGGCCATGGAAAAAAATGAAATAAAGATAAAAAAAATAGAGACAAGGACAGAGCGAATGGAGAAGAACCTAGAGCGGGCAGAGGAAGACTTCAAAAACGTAAACAGAGAAATGGAAGACTCCTTGGTCCAACTAGAAATGGACAGAGCAGTGGCATACTTAAGATTTCAGAATGTGGAGGAATCGAAGAACGAGGAACTAGAGCAATTAATGGCAGGTCTATTGGCTGAACTGCTAGAGAAAGATGATTTACTCAAAGAATTCAATGAAGTTTACAGGGTTAGCACTAGTTACGCAAGATGTCACAACTGCCCGAGGGAGATCCATATCCGTTTTACAAGAAGATGCGTGAGAGACTTAATACTTAGAATGTCTAGAGACGAGAGAATAACCTTACATCAAGAAACAACCTTACATCAACCACAAGACAAAAAGTGAAACAGATTTAGTTAAATGGAGGAAGAAAAGAAACTTCTTTCCATTAATATAAACGGTCTAAACTCAAGATCCAAAAGGAAAAGGATTCTAACCAAAATAATTAAACAAAATGTTGATATAATCTTTTTACAAGAAACACATATTAGGAAAAATGAGGAAAGATACTTCACTTGCCCGAAACTTGGGAAGCTTTTTACGGCACCAGCAGATAAGCACAAGAAGAAAGGTATTGCAATATACGTGAGAGACGATTTAAAAGCAGAGCTGATTTGGTCCGACCCCGAAGGAAGAACTCTGGTTGTACAAACTTCGATCAATTTTATTACATTTTTACTGGTAGTAATTTATGCTCCAAATGACGACCAAGGTAAATTTTTTAAAGACCTCCACCAAAAAATAATAGGCTTTGAAATAAGCAACATCTGTATAATAGGCGACTTCAACTCTATCGCTGACTATCGAAAAGATCATAGTATTGCGAGTAAGAATAAAAAAGGAAAAAGAGAATTTTCGAAGTCTTGTAAGGATATGATGAATGAACTGAATTTAGTAGACATATGGAGGAAATTAAACCCAGAGGATAACCAATTTACTTATTATTCTAACCCACATAAAATGTGGACAAGAATAGACATGGCCTGGATGAATGGCGAATTAGTAAACGAAATTAAAAAAAAGCGAGATTTTACCAAATGAATGGGCCGACCACAACCCAATTCAAATAACTTGGAGAGGCAGAAAAAAACCAAAGAAAAGATGGACATTAAATACTCATTTAATAAACGAAGAAGAGTATATCAACAAGTTGAAAGAGGAAATTAATTTTTTTTAAAGGAAAATAATAACGAAACAACCTCAAAACAAAATATATGGGATACAATGAAGGCAAGCATAAGAGGAATAACAATTTCTTACAATGCCATGAGAAATAAAAGAAAGTATGCCCAACAAAACAATTTACAACAAGAAATTAAGGATTTAGAAGCCCAACTACAAAAAAATCCCAAAAATCAAAGAACACAAAACCAGCTAATAACAACCAAACACAAATTGAATCTACTCGAACAAGAAAAATTGGAGATAAACCTGAAAATGACTAAACAAATCTACTTTGAGCATGCAAACAAACCAGGGAAATGGTTAGCCCACAAACTTAAAAAAGGGAGAGAAAAGAGATTGATACACCAATTAATAGATGAGACGGGCAATCTGCAACACGAGATAGAGAGGAAGAAAGAGATCATCCATAAATACTTTGGAAAATTATATAAAAAGGAAGAAATTAGCGAGGATAAAATAAGGAAATACTTAGAAGAAGCGAATGATAAAGCAATTGGAGAGGAATGGGTAGAATTACTGAATAAAAATATTACATGGTCAGAATTGAAGTCAGCAATAGAGAAGCAAAGCAACAACAAATCGCCAGGACCAGATGGGATCCCGGCAGAATTATATAAAATAATCATGGAACAAATTGGACCACTGATATTGGAAGTATTTAACGAGGTACTTTTAGCAGCTAGGATGCCGGACTCGTGGAGGGGAGCCATAATTTCACTGATCCCAAAGGAGGACTTAGATCATAGATATATTAATAATTATAGACCGATCTCACTCCTAAATGCAGATTGCAAACTATTTTCTTCTATTATAGCTAATAGATTAAAACAAGTTTTAAATTCATATATCCACGAAGATCAAAACGGATTTCTCCCATCTCGACAAATGAAGAATAACCTAAGAACAGTGATAGACATTTTAGAATTTTACGAAGCCCACCCGGAGAAACAGTTCGCATTTATGTTTTTAGATGCTGAAAAAGCATTTGATAACCTAAATTGGCATTTTCTAATTCAAAAAATCTACAACATGAAGCTCGGCACCAGACTCGAAAACATTATAACTACAATCTACGATACCCAACAGGCTAATATTCTAATAAACGGGGAACAAACTGGTCCAATAAAAATAGAAAAAGGGGTTAGACAGGGCTGCCCTCTCTCTCCTCTGCTTTTCATATTTGCTTTAGAATCACTTCTGACATGTATCAGGCAAAACTCTGAAATTAGAGGATTGAGGATAAAATCAGAAGAGTATAAAGTACAAGTGTTCGCTGATGACATGGTCTTCTTTTTGGAGGACCCCATAGAAAAAGGATATATCTTATTAGAAGAAATAGAACGATTCGGTGAAGTTGCAGGACTCAAAATAAACAGGAAAAAAACCAAAATTAATGACCAAGAACCTAATAGAAGATCAGAATAAAGAGTTAGAGGCATCGATGGGAATACAGGTGACAAAAAAAGTCAAATATTTAATTATATGGCTAACTCCACAAAGTAAATAGCTTAAAGAAAACAATTACGACAAATTACTTCAACAAGTTAAGAAAGAATTAGAAGCTTGGAGCAAGCTGCAGCTTTCATTATTGGGTAGGATTGCTTCGATCAAGATGAATATACTACCTAAATTTCTATATTTATTTCAGACAATTCCAATCAAACTAAATAAAACTTTTTTCATAGAATTAAACAAGACAACACTAAAATTCATTTGGCAGGGGAAAAAAGCTAGGATCAATGTAAAAGCGTTACAAGATTTGAAAAGCAGAGGAGGACTAGCCCTCCCAAATTGGGAAATATACCATATGGCAGCCACCTTAATGTGGCTAAAATAATGGGTGAGTCTAACCAATAAAAGAACTCTATTACTAGAAGGTCACGATATGCAGAGAGGGTGGCACGCCTTTTTGTGGGATGTTGGGAAACCCAAGCAATCATATTTTCATAGGCATATTATCAGGGACTCTCTATTAATTAACTGGAAAAAAGTATGCAAAAAACACTATCTAAAAATGCCGATCCGGCTATCCCCAATGGAGGCAATAGTACATCCTAATAATTTGGACATCATAAAAATGATTAAATATAAAGATTTATTAGACCCACAAGGAAAACTCAAAACATGACAAGAATTACAAGAGGAAGGATTTACAATTGATCAGTGGGTATACCTTCAAATTCACAGCAGATTAAAGAATTTGGAATCTATAACCAATTGCAGATTTTAGACAAAATTTTATTAGGACCACACACAAAAAATATATCCAAATTTTACAAATATTTATTGGAAATAGAATTAGAACAAGAGATAGTCAAAGGAAATATGATAGCTTGGAGCAGAAACATGGGACGGAGCATTACTCTATCAGAATGGGAAAGGATTTGGAATAGGAACAACAAGATCACAAAATCAGCAGCGTACAAAGAAAATTCATACAAAATGTTCTATAGATGGCACCTGCCCCCTTCGAGGTTGGCAAAAATGCACCCCAACACGAGTCCAAAATGGTGGAAATGCAAAAACATAGATGGTACCTTCTTCCACATGTGGTGGTAATGCAAGGAAACTCAGAAGTATTGGCAAAAAATTAGGTATTGGCTGGAGGAGATAACTAAGGAACAAATTGAATAGAAACCACAGTCCTTCCTTTTAGGGATTTTTGATAAACAATTATCAAAAAAATGAAGTATATGATAATCCACATCCTAACTGCGGCCAGACTGGCGTTCGCTCAGTGCTGGAAGTCACCTTCCATTCCCACCGAACAGATGATTATCCAGAAAATCTTAGAGTGCACTGAAATGGATAGATTAAT
The DNA here is from genome assembly GCF_049901735.1 of Notechis scutatus. Classification (NCBI taxonomy): domain Eukaryota; kingdom Metazoa; phylum Chordata; class Lepidosauria; order Squamata; family Elapidae; genus Notechis; species Notechis scutatus. The sequence continues at coordinate 97,229,055 of NC_142012.1, read as the reverse complement.
GCTAACACTAAAAAACAAAGAATCCTCAATCTACTATAACAACTGGAACCCTTGGTACAATTGGCTAAATCAGAGATAGATCACTGTGAAGAGAACTTTAGCCAAGGGCAACCTAAGTAGAGATATCGATAAGTTCTGCTAATGGCACATTTGAAGAAGAAAGGATCTTACATACTGTTACAAAAAATATGGTTCCATTTTAATTTTTTTCCCCTTTTTACGTTTCCCCTTTCCCCATTCCCCTTTTTCCCACTTTTCTTTCTTTTCTTTCTTTCTGGCCTCTGTCAAGGCCTGGTCTTTCTTTCTGTGTATATTTGTAGATGTGTTGTTTTTTAATGGTAAAATCAATAAATTTTGTTTTTTTAAAAAAAACAAAACAAGCAGCACTAATTTTTCTGGATGCGTAAAAAGCTTTCGATCATTTAAATTGGGAATTCTTTCTACATCAAATAAAAAGATGCTGTTTGGGCCAAATTTTGAAAAAATGGTAGTGGAAATGTGTGGCAAGCTAGTGTAATGATTAACACTAACTTTACTGGAAGATTTAATATAGCCAAAGGAGTGAGACAGGGTTGTCCGATGTCACCTCGAATCCTTATTCTTGGAATAGAAATTTTGTTAACAAAGACCAGGACTAAAAAAGAAATTACAGGAAGCAAGATAAAAAGGGAACCCCTGAAGGCCCATTGGAGGTTCTGAAGGCCCAATCCTGTTTCCTTGCTCTTCATTCTTCTTCCTTTTTGTTACGAACTAACTAAATAAACTCATTATTAAAAACTCTTCGAGCTTCGCTCCAACTGCAGGCTCATAATCCTGCACTTCGGATTGGCCCGCAATGAAGCGATCAATGATTGGCTGCCATTGGCTAACCTGATTGGCTGACAGCGGCCATCCCTGATTGGAAGACTAAGTGCGGTTAAACTCGTTCCCATTGGTTATTGCGGCAGCAGCCAGCTCTATAAAAGAGCTGCTGCTGCCCAAGTGTTTTGCTCTGTTTTGATGTCACTATTAAAGAGTTGAGTCACTACCGATGCCTTGTCTCCGTTATTACGCCCACTCCTCCAGATCTAACACTGGTGACGAGGATGGGATGCGGAGACAATAGAGCCAACTGAGCACTCGCTGTGCACCGAACAGAGCACGTGGCTGAAAGAGCATCAACAATGGCAAGATGGCCAGCGGCGCCATACCACCCGCTCCATTTGACCCGGCTAACGAAGCCTGGGACTTGTATATGGACAGGTTCCAGATGTTTTTGGAGACCAACAACCTGAAGGACGCTTCGCCTGGCAAGAAACGAGCGGTCTTCCTGACCCATTGCGCGCCTGCCGCTTTTAAAATGGCTAAGGCACTTGCAAAGCCTGCACAGGTTAAGTCAATGGATTGGGATAACCTCGCTCCTATTCTTCGGGCCCATTATGCACCCGCGGTGCCAACCCTCATCAGAAGACACGAATTCTACCAGAGGGACCAATGGAAAGGCGAGAGCGTTGGAGACTTCATCGCTGACCTCCGGAACCTGGGTGGACTCTGTGGTTTTTCAAACCTCGAAGAAGCTATGCGAGACCGCATAGTTCTGGGATTAGATGACCATACGGCGCAGAGCAAGATCATGGCCAAAGGGGACATCGATCTTGCAGATGTCATCACTGACGCTACTGCAGCAGAGGCAACCAGGAAGTCGGCCGCTCGAATGCGCCGCACCAACGCACCGCTCCGTCAACTCGCCAATGATACTTCGCCTTTCCCAGAAAAGCACTCAACAACGGCGCACCATGAAGACCTCGAATCCCCATCAGATAGTGAGGAAGAAGAGGTCAACCGACTCCAGTCAGAGCGCGACCAGCGAGACCAGCGAAGCCAAAAACCTTCACGTCAATGCGCCGGTTGTGGGGCAAATCACCCGTGAGCTGATTGCAAATTCCTCGACGCACTCTGCCGTTCCTGTGGAAAGAGGGGCCATATCGCCAAGGTCTGCAGGAGCAAGCGGGGGTCAAGTCCAATCCGTAGAGAGAACAACTCCCGCCAAGCTACGGACAGCCCGCCCGTGAACCGGGATCGCCTGAATCACCAATGGAACCACTATCACTACAGAAATCGAGCGCCTGCTGCATCAGCTAGACGAGGAGAGACGCATCAAACCATCACCATCAGTCACGCCTCATCCTTGGATGCAAGGAAGATCCGAGTGAGGGTCGCCATTGAGAATCGTCCATGCGTAATGGAAGTAGACTCGGGTTCATCCCTATCCATGGTCTCGTGGAGGACTTTCAAACAGTTGATCCCTGACATCCGTCGTCAAGACCTCAGCACCCAGAAAGTCATATTAAGGGACTACCAGGGAAACCGAATTCCCGTTGCCGGGTCCCGCCACGTCCAGGTCTCCTTTAAAGACCACACCGCAACTCTGCCTCTTACCATCGTCGATCGAGACTGGCCCAGTTTGTTGGGCTTACAGTGGTTCACTCCATTGGGATTGAACTAGCCGGCATTCACCAGACCGGGAGCAGTGACTGGGAAGCCGCCCTCGTCCAGGAGTTCCAGGACGTACTCACAGAGAAGCTAGGCAAGTACAAGGGGTCCCCCATATCGTTTAGCCTCAGCCCCGATGTTGCGCCCATACGCCTTAAGCCTCGTCGAGTGCCTTTCGCACTCAAGCCAAAGATTGATGAACAATTGGACAAATTGATAGCCCAAGGTGTGTTAGAACCGATCGATCACGCCCGATGGGAAACCCCGATTGTAACACCCATAAAACCGGATGGATCGATAAGAATTTGTGGGGATTACCGAGCCACCCTAAACCACGTGTTTCAGCAAAGTGCTTATCCTGTACCGGTGGTTCAACATCTTCTTCACTCCCTGGGTGGCGGAAAGATCTTTGCAAAATTGGACCTAGCCCAGGCATACCAGCAACTACCCGTAGATGCAGAGACTGCTGAGGCCCAGACTATCGTCACGCACAGAGGTGCGTTTAAATGCAATAGGCTCCAGTTCGGCGTGAGTGTAGCACCAGGTATCTTTCAAAGCCTGATGGAGCGATTGCTGCAAGGCATAAAAGGGGTCGTGCCTTATTTCGATGATGTCTTGATAGCAGCCCCCACTAGAGACGTGTTGGAGACCCGACTCAGAGTGGTTCTCCAAAAATTCAAAAACGCCGGGTTAAAGGTAAAGAAAGACAAGTGTCAACTTTGTACTGAGAGGGTTGAATACCTGGCGTACCTCCTTGATAAAAAGGGAATTCATCCTACCGAAAAAAAGTAACTGCCATAAAAAATGCCCCCAGACCTAGGAATAAAACGGACCTCCAAGCCTTCCTGGGACTCATTAACTTTTATAATATCTTCTTGCCCCAGAAGGCGACTATAGCTGAGCCCCTACATCGTCTGCTAGACAAGAAAGCTTCCTGGGTCTGGGGACAATGGGAAGAACGAGCGTTCCAGCAAGTAAAAGATCTCTTGACCTCCGACGCTGTATTAATGCAGTATAATGAGACTTTGCCTTTAACTGTCACATGTGACGCCTCGCCGTTCGGGGTGGGAGCCATTTTAAGCCATGTTCTACCAAACGGCAATGAGGCACCTATTGCTTTCTTTTCCCGAACATTATCAAAGACTGAAAGGAACTATAGCCAACTCGATAAAGAGGCTCTTGCTATTGTAGCCGCTATTAAACGTTTTCATGAATATGTCTATGGATGGCTGTTTACTATAATAACCGACCACAAGCCATTGCTTGGCATATTAGCGGGGGACAAGCCTACTCCCCACATCTTATCACCAAGGATGACCCGTTGGTCAGAGTTTCTAGCCGCATACGGTTATCAACTGCTACACCGCCCGGGGAAAGCCATTCCCCACGCTGACGCTTTGAGCCGTTCTCTGCTGCCGGAAGCCATAGACGATCCAGCTCCAACCCTTACTGCGCTCCAGATCGAAACTCTCCCTTCGCCACCCCTGACTGCACGAGACATCGCAGCGGAAAGAAAGAAGGACCCCACATTGGCTCGGGTCCTCAGCTGGGTGGAACGAGGCTGGCCTGACAACGAAACCGACAACATCTTCACACCATTTAAAAACCGACAGACGGAGCTGTTCTCACAGAAGGGCTGCGTTTTGTGGGGTGACAGAGTCATCATTCCTGAAAAATTACAACACAGCGTCCTAAAACTATTGCACGACGGTCATCCAGGCATCGTGCGGATGAAGGCGTTAGCGAGAAGTTACACGTGGTGGCCAGGTATCGATAAACAAATAGAAGCCTGGGTGGCCACATGCAACAAGTGCCAGGAAATCCGCGCTGCCCCACCGATGGCACCTCCAGCTGAATGAGATCCACCTTGTGGCCCCTGGTCCCGCATCCACATTGATTTTGTGGGACCCACCAAGGGACACACTTTTCTAATAATGGTGGATGCCTATTCAAACTGGCTCGAAGTCCACAAAATGAAAAGCACCACAACAGAAGCCGTCGTTAAAAAGTTAAATAGACTATTTGCTACGCACGGACTGCCGGACGTTTTAGTCTCGGATAATGGCCCCCAGTTCACTGCCCTTGCATTCGAGCAATACCTAGCGGACCGGGGCATCCGCCATGCCTTAACTTCGCCGGCCCACCCTGCGGCCAATGGCAGGGCCGAGCGTATGGTACAATTCATTAAAAAAACATTGCACAAAATGGAACATGGCGATATTGACGACAAGATAAACAGGATGCTTCTTCTTCAACACATCACGCCGCACAGCACCACGAACAGAACCCCGGCTGAACTCTTCATGGGCCGGAAACTTCACTCAAACCTCGATCGCCTACACCCAACCTACACACCAGAAAAACCTTGCGGTTCCAGCAGCAAGTGTCGTGCGTTCAAGGTAGGCGATTTAGTTTTTGCGAAAAACTTCTCAGCTGACCCATTGTGCATCCCCGCTACCATCACGCAGCTAACAGGCCCCAGATGGTACCATTTGCAGACTAGTGATGGCAAACTGTGGAAGCGCCATATAGACCAACTTCGTTCCCGTTTGGCGCCTAACTCTCTCTCACCCCCTGATTTTCCAGCTGGGGGGGGAAGGGAAGACGAGGGGGCTGAAATAGAAATAACAGAGGACCCAATCAGTGAAGCCCAGCAGACTGTACAACCAGCCAGGGGATACTCACCACCCGACGGAAGCCCGAGCCGGGGGATGGCCTCGCCACATAGCAGGCCAGTCAGGGAAGCAAGCCCAGAGAACCCAGAAAATAACCAAGAAAATAGCCTTGATTCACCCAGCAAGACAGTGGAACCGTCGTCACCACCCGGTTCTACAAACGATCCACCGGAACCTGAACGGAAATCGGTAGAACAGCGGAAATCGAACAGGCAGGTGAAATGGCCTGCCTATTTGCGAGAATACGGCACCCCACCCCTCAGACGGAATCTAAGGGGGAGGGGTGTTACGAATTAACTAAATAAACTCATTATTAAAAACACTTTGAGCTTCGCTCCAACTGCAGGCTCGTAATCCTGCACTTCGGATTGGCACACAATGAAGCGATCAATGATTGGCTGCCTTCGGCTAACCTGATTGGCTGACAGTGGCCATCCCTGATTGGAAGACTAAGTGCACTTAAACTCGTTCCCATTGGTTATTGTGGCAGCAGCCAGCTCTATAAAAGAGCTGCTGCTGCCCAAGTGTTTTGCTCTGTTCTGTTGTCACTATCTGTTGTCACTATGGGTGGTAGATAGTGGAGCATCACACTGCATAACGAAAGATAAGAAAAGATTTGTTAAGATGTCCACGAGTTCACAGCAGATATGGTTAGCTAATGGATGGAAACTTAAAGCAAAAGGTGAAGGTATAGCATATTGTTCTTGCATAAAAGAAAATGTAAAAATGTTATATGTACCACAGCTTAAGTTTAATTTGCTTTCGGTTAGAGTTTTGGTTAAACTAGGTTATGTAATTACCTTTAGGGGAGACAATTGCATAATTGAAAAAGAAGGTAAAATAGTGACTGCAACTTTAAGAGGTGAATTGTATGTGTTAAATGATAATTTAGAGGTGGCTAACACAGTTTATAATAATGTTAAACCTCATGATGAGTGCATACATCTGTTACACAGACGTTTAGGGCATATAAATTTTAAAATGCTTAAACAAACGGTAGAACTATCTAAAGGTATAAAACTGAAACCTTGCAGTAAGTATTTGCACTGCAATTTATGTAGTCAAGAGAAAAGCAAGGTGATACCAGCAAATAGAGTTAATGGATTTAAAACAAAAGAGCCTCTAGAGGTAGTATTTGCTGATATTATAGGTCCTAAAAAACCAAGTGTGGGAGGTGCTCATTACATACTAAGTATAATGGACAATTATTCCAGATATGGTTTCTGTTATCTAATGAAGAACAAAACGGAAACATATCAAAATTTCTTTAATTGGCTTAAATTCGCAGAAAGAAAAACTAAAAAGAAATTAGTAACTCTTATCACTGATATTGGTACGGAATTTATAAACAATAAATTCCAAAATAAACACCTGAAGATGGCAGGTGTTGAACATAAAAAGTCTGCACCATATAGGCCACAACATAATGCCTTTATTGAGAGACGAGGCCAAACATTACAAGCAATGGCTCGTAGTATGCTGTCAGATTCAGGATTACCTGAAACTTTGTGGGGAGAAGCAATAATGTGTGGTAATCATATATTGAATAATGTTGTTAACTCAACAACTGGTGAATTACCATTCACACGGTGGCATGGCAGAAAACCTGACCTAAGCTACATGCACACATTTGGAGCACCAGCTTGGGTGCATATCCCTACACAACTGAGAAAGAAAGGGCAACATAGGGCTAAAAAGTTATTCTTTGTAGGTTATGAATCTAATCACAAATCATACAGATTCTGGGAAAAAGGTACATCTAGAGTTTACTGTAGTGCTAGTGCACAATTCCTAGAACATGTAGGATGGGAAAAACTGGAGCAAGATTCAAATAAGGAAGTAATTATAGAACCCTACAACAGATAAAAAGAAAAAATCAGTAATAAGAAGAGTACAATTAAAGAGGAATTACATGAAGAGCATATAGGACCAGAACAGGAAGAAATACCAGAACAGGAAGAAATAGATAACCAGGAACAGGTAGAACATGAAAGTCCACCTGTAAGCCCTGTAATACCTAGACGTTCTACACGTGTAACCAGACCACCTGATAGGTATCAAGCAAGTATAGTTTGCCAAGTTAGTAAAGTTCCAACTAGTGTTGAAGAACTTAGGATGTATCCTGCAAAGGATCAGGAGAATTGGCAAAAGGCAATGGAAAAGGAACTAAATTCATTAAAGGAAATGAAAGTTTATGAAAATGCCAAATTACCTCCAGGTGAAAAGTCCATTGGTTGCAAATGGATATTTAAGTTAAAAACTGGTAAAAATGGGACTGTTACCCATAAGGCTAGGTTGGTAGCTCAAGGATTTAATCAAACTGCATATGATTATGATGAAGTATTTGCACCGAGTCTAAAAGCAACAACCTTGAGAGCAGCTTTAGTGTGGGCAGCTAAGAAAAATTATATTATAAATCATTTAGATGTAAAAACTGCCTATCTGCATGCACCATTGCAGCACACTATATATTTAAGAAAACCAGTAGGTATTAAAGATGATAAAAATAATAATGACTGTTGGAAACTGAAAAAGAGTCTCTATGGATTGAAACAATCTGGTTATGAATGGAACCAATATATTGTTAAAGAGTTAAACAATATAGGGTTTAAAGCAGGTTTAGCTGATCCATGTTTATTCAAGAGAGAGACAAATGGAATAGTATCATTATTATTGTTGTTTACGGATGATATTGCTTTAATAACGAAGACTAATAATGAAACTACTGAGATAATATCATTATTAAGTAAGAGGATAAAATTAAAGCATTTAGGAGAAATAAGACAGTATTTAGGATTGACAATAAACAAAACCAATAGTGGCTTTAAGATATCACAAGAAGATAAAATATACCAATTGCTAAAAATGTATAAAATGGAATTTTGTAAACCGGCAAAAACTCCAATGAGTCAGGAATTTTGTCGTACTGAAGCTCAAAGTTCAAAATTTGATAAGACTATTTATCAGTCATTAATAGGTAGTTTATCATATATAAGTAATTGGTCAAGGCCAGATATTGCTTATGGCGTTAATCAATTGGCGAGATTTAATGCTGAACCAAATGAATGTCACTGGCAAGCGCTAAAGCGTATATTAAGGTATCTTAAGAAGACAATGCACTATGCATTGTATTTAGAGCCAAAAGATGATTTGATTTTAAGTGCATATGCTGATGCAAGTTTTGCAACAGATATAAAAACTAGGAAATCAACTTCAGGCATGGCTATACTATTAGGTAAAACACTGATTGGTTGGAGGTCAATTGGACAGCAACATATAAGTATGTCCACAATGGAAGCAGAATTTTCATGTTTATCTTTATTGTGTACTGATTTAATTCTGTATAAACAGTTGTTGTTAGATATGGGAGTAACTGTTAAAGATGCCATTGTAGTGTATGAGGACAATCAAGCAGCCATAAGGTTGGCTACAAATATTGCTGTAAAGACTAGATCTAAGCACACTGACCTTAGATATTTGAATGTTAGACAATCTGTAAAAAATGTTTTAATAAGATTGGTCTATTGCATGACTGAAGAAAATTTTGCAGATGGATTTACAAAAGCCCAAGGTGCAGTAAAGCACAAGGAAAATTGTGAAAACTATGGGTTGAAATTGTAAATAGATATATATATTATTGTATTACCCAAAAGGGGAGAATGTTAGGGATAACATTGGTTACCTAACTTATTTGGGTAAAATAATATATAAACTATGTTAGTGAGTTTAAGTGTATGTATCACTTTAAACTGTAAACCAAGTTTATGGGTGCGGTTGTAAAATCACCATAAGAGCTCACTGTTTACCCTGGCTTTTACTGGAATGCTGACAATGATGAATTGATGGTGATAACTGCGTGTTTGCTGAGAGAAGAAAAGGGGTTTGATTTTTCTTCATATCTCTGACTGCAAAAGAGATATATCACTGGACTGATTGATTGTAAGTTTAATGAACTCTTTTTCTACACTGGACTTTGCAAACTGAATAACCCCCGGACTGACTGAACTTAGTGTATGACATATGGACTGTTTTGACTATGCTATAACTCTTGCTGGAATAAAAACTATTTAACTTGCACAGTGTATCTGTCTTACTGAGTGTAAGCTACTACAACGTTTGTTCTCACATATCTGCCTGCCTGCTAGACTGCCGTTGCACGTTCTGCTAGGGTGTATATCCCTAACAGGCTGGTAGAAGAAGCCATGGTTAAAAGAGAATTTGGGCTAGAGGCATGAATCCTGCCCATCTCCTTCGAGAATCAAATTGGACTTCAGGTTCTACTCTTTTTTTTCTCCCTTCAGGAAAATGGGACAGAGTTGGAACTGAGAGAGGCGAAGGGAAGAATAAGCAGACGATTTACACCAGGGAGCAGGTGGGCCTTCCAGGGTGCACCATCCAAGAGCGCCTGCCATGCCAGAGCCCCAAATACATGTAGGAAGGAATCGCACTGCATTTCCCACCAATGGGGTTAAGGGGTACCTGGGGACGAGGAGGTGAGGAGGGTAGAGAGATGCAAGGCCAATAACAGGGCTGGTCTTGCTCTCCTTCCTGGTTTTTCAGGTCTGGTTCCAGAATCGGAGATCCAAAACCGGGAATCCATTCGGCCACCAGGAAAGTGTTGGGCAGGATGCCTCCTAAATCAACCGGCGGTAGGGACCTCTCCACCCTCTCAGCAGAGCTCTTGTTTCTTCCTCCCTTCAGAAAAAGAGGCCAAAATCGAAGCAACGAAAGGTGAGAGGCAGAAAACGGACAATTTATACTAAGGAGCAGGTGGCTGGATTCACCAAGGCTTTTGAGGAACGCTCCTACTCCAGCTCTGTGGCCCCATGAGGGCCTTGAATCCCGGAGGCCTGAATCCACGTAAGGACAGATTGTCCCACCGACTGGGACATAAGGCTGGTGGGGAAGGGACGAGGAGGAGCGGTGAAGACTGAGAACCATGAATGCATGGTGGAGCATCTGATTATGCGTTTGAGGAGGATTGTGCACTTCAGATTGAGCTATTGTTTCTTCCTTCAGGAAAATGGGCCAAACTTGGAGCTGCAAGAGACGTTAGCGGAAGAAGTGGAGGATTTACAGCAAGGAGCATGTGGCGCACTTCACAGAGGCCTTCCAGGATTCATCGTTTTTGAGGCCCAAGAGCGTTTGGCATCCCGGAGGCCCAAATACATGTAGGAAGGAATTGCACTGTGCATTCCACCAATGGGGTTAAGGGGTATCTGGGGACGAGAAGGCGAGGAAGGTAGAGAGATGCAAGGCCAATAACAGGGCTGGTCTTGCTCTCCGTCCTGGTTTTTCAGGTCTGGTTCCAGAATCGGAGATCCAAAACTGGGAATCCATTCGGCCACCAGGAAAGTGTTGGGCAGGAGGCCTCCTAAATCAACCGGCAGTAGGGACCTCTCCACCCTCACAGGGAGACCTTGTTACTTCCTCCCTTCAGCAAAAGAGGCCAAAATCAAAGCAACGAAAGGTGAGAGGCAGAAAACCGACAATTTATACTAAGGAGCAGGTGGCTGGATTCACCCAGGCTTTTGAGGAACGATCCTACTCCAGCTCTGTGGCCCCATGAGGGCCTTGAATCCCGGAGGCCTGAATCCACGTAAGGACAGATTGTCCCACCGACTGGGACATAAGGCTGGTGGGGGAGGGACGAGGAGGAGTGTTGAAGACTGAGAACCATGAATACATGGTGGATCATCTGATTATGCCTTTGAGGAGGACTTTGCACTTCAGATTGAGCTATTGTTTCTTCCTTCAGGAAAATGGGCCAAACTCAAAGCTGCGAGAGACGTGAGTGGAAGATGTGGAGGATTTACAGCAAGGAGCATGTGGCGCACTTCACAGAGGCCTCCCAGGGTGCATTGTCTATGAGGCCCAAGAGCGTTTGGCATCCCGGAGGCTCAAATACATGTAGGAAGGAATCACACTGCATTTCCCACCAATGGGGTTAAGGGGTATCTGGGGACAAGAGGGAGAGGAGGGCAGAGAGATGCAAGGCCAGTAAGAGGGCTGGTCTTGCTCTCCTTCCTGGTTTTTCAGGTCTGGTTCCAGAATCGGAGATCCAAAACCGGGAATCCATTCGGCCACCAGGAAAGTGTTGGGCAGGAGGCCTCCTAAATCAACCGGTGGTAGGGACCTCTCCACCCTCACAGGAGAGACCTTGCTTGTTACTTCCTCCCTTCAGCAAAAGAGGCCAAAATCGAAGCAATGAGAGGTGAGAGGAAGAAACGGACAATATATACTAAGGAGCAGGTGGCTGGATTCACCAAGGCTTTTGTGGAACGCTCCTACTCCAGCTATGTGGCCCCATGAGGGCCCTGAATCCCAGAGGCCCGAATACACGTAAGGACATATTGTCCCACCAACTGGGACATAAGGCTATTGTTTCTTCCTTCAGGAAAATGGGCCAAACTCGGAGCTGCGAGAGACGTGAGTGGAAGAAGTGGAGGATTTACAGCAAGGAGCATGTGGCGCACTTCACAGAGGCCTTCCAGGGTGCATTGTCTATGAGGCCCAAGAGCGTTTGGCATCCCGGAGGCCCAAATACATGTAGGAAGGAATCTCACTGCATATCACACCAATGGGGTTAAGGGGTATCTGGGGACAAGAAGGCGAGGAAGGTAGAGAGATGCAAGGCCAGTAACAGGGCTGGTCTTGCTCTCCTTCCTGGTTTTTCAGGTCTGGTTCCAGAATCGGAGATCCAAAACCTGGAATCCATTCGGCCACCAGGAAAGTGTTGGGCAGGAGGCCTCCTAAATCAACCGGCAGTAGGGACCTCTCCACCCTCACAGGGAGACCTTGTTACTTCCTCCCTTCAGCAAAAGAGGCCAAAATCAAAGCAACAAAAGGTGAGAGGCAGAAAACCGACAATTTATACTAAGGAGCAGGTGGCTGGATTCACCAAGGCTTTTGAGGAACGCTCCTACTCCAGCTATGTGGCCCCATGAGGGCCTTGAATCCCGGAGGCCTGAATCCACGTAAGGACAGATTGTCCCACCGACTGGGACATAAGGCTGGTGGGGGAGGGACGAGGAGGAGCGTTGAAGACTGAGAACCATGAATACATGGTGGATCATCTGATTATGCCTTTGAGAAGGATTGTGCACTTCAGATTGAGCTATTGTTTCTTCCTTCAGGAAAATGGGCCAAACTCGGAGCTGCGAGAGACGTGAGCGGAAGAAGTGGAGGATTTACAGCAAGGAGCATGTGGTGCACTTCACAGAGGACTTCCAGGGTGCATCATCTATGAGGCCCAAGAGCGTTTGGCATCCCGGAGGCCCAAATACATGTAGGAAGGAATCGCACTGCATTTCCCACCAATGGGGTTAAGGGGTACCTGGGGACGAGGAGGTGAGGAGGGTAGAGAGATGCAAGGCCAATAACAGGGCTGGTCTTGCTCTCCTTCCTGGTTTTTCAGGTCTGGTTCCAGAATCGGAGATCCAAAACCGGGAATCCATTCGGCCACCAGGAAAGTGTTGGGCAGGATGCCTCCTAAATCAACCGGTGGTATGGACCTCTCCACCCTCTCAGCAGAGCTCTTGTTTCTTCCTCCCTTCAGAAAAAGAGGCCAAAATCGAAGCAACGAAAGGTGAGAGGCAGAAAACGGACAATTTATACTAAGGAGCAGGTGGCTGGATTCACCAAGGCTTTTGTGGAACGCTCCTACTCCAGCTATGTGGCCCCATGAGGGCCTTGAATCCCGGAGGCCTGAATCCACGTAAGGACAGATTGTCCCACCGACTGGGACATAAGGCTGGTGGGGGAGGGACGAGGAGGAGCGTTGAAGACTGAGAACCATGAATACATGGTGGATCATCTGATTATGCCTTTGAGAAGGATTGTGCACTTCAGATTGAGCTATTGTTTCTTCCTTCAGGAAAATGGGCCAAACTCGGAGCTGCGAGAGACGTGAGCGGAAGAAGTGGAGGATTTACAGCAAGGAGCATGTGGTGCACTTCACAGAGGACTTCCAGGGTGCATCATCTATGAGGCCCAAGAGCGTTTGGCATCCCGGAGGCCCAAATACATGTAGGAAGGAATCGCACTGCATTTCCCACCAATGGGGTTAAGGGGTACCTGGGGACGAGGAGGTGAGGAGGGTAGAGAGATGCAAGGCCAATAACAGGGCTGGTCTTGCTCTCCTTCCTGGTTTTTCAGGTCTGGTTCCAGAATCGGAGATCCAAAACCGGGAATCCATTCGGCCACCAGGAAAGTGTTGGGCAGGATGCCTCCTAAATCAACCGGTGGTATGGACCTCTCCACCCTCTCAGCAGAGCTCTTGTTTCTTCCTCCCTTCAGAAAAAGAGGCCAAAATCGAAGCAACGAAAGGTGAGAGGCAGAAAACGGACAATTTATACTAAGGAGCAGGTGGCTGGATTCACCAAGGCTTTTGTGGAACGCTCCTACTCCAGCTATGTGGCCCCATGAGGGCCCTGAATCCCAGAGGCCCGAATCCACGTAAGGACAGATTGTCCCACCGACTGGGACATAAGGCTGGTGGGGGAGGTACGAGGAGGAGCGGTGAAGACTGAGAACCATGAATACAGGGTGGATCATCTGATTATGCCTTTGAGGAGGACTTTGCACTTCAGATTGAGCTATTGTTTCTTCCTTCAGGAAAATGGGCCAAACTCAAAGCTGCGAGAGACGTGAGCGGAAGAAGTGGAGGATTTACAGCAAGGAGCATGTGGCGCACTTCACAGAGGCCCTCCAGGGTGCATTGTCTATGAGGCCCAAGAGCGTTTGGCATCCCGGAGGCCCAAATACATGTAGGAAGGAATCGCACTGCATTTCCCACCAATGGGGTTAAGGGGTATCTGAGGAAGAGAGGGCGAGGAGGGCAGAGAGATGCCAGGCCAGTAACAGGGCTGGTCTTGCTCTCCTTCCTGGTTTTTCAGGTCTGGTTCCAGAATTGGAGATCCAAAACCTGGAATCCATTTGGCCACCAGGAAGAATTTAAGTTGCAAGCATTCGCAGATGATCTGGTTTTCATTTTAGAAGACCCACTAGAAACAGCGTCAAAATTGATAGAAAAGGTAGAGGTATATGGAAAGGTGGCTGGTTTGAAAATAAATAAAGATAAAACAAAGATCTTGACAAAGAATATCAAGACAAAAGGAAGAACTGGCGGATGTATTGAAAATTCAGGTCACAAAAAAGATCAAGTACTTGGGGATACATTTGACAGCAAGATGTAGTACACTAAAAGAGAATAATTATATCAAACTTAAGCAGCAAATAGTGCTATTTTTGGTGAAATGGGGGAAAAAATTTTTAAAGTGTTGGGCAGGATGCCTCCTAAATCAACCACCCCCTCAGCCTTCTTTGGCTGACCCAAATTGGAAATGGGGAACTCCTCAGATAGCCCCAAACATTTGAGAGGGAGCCCACAAGCGGATCCTCCCACATCACAAAACAGCATCTGGGTTGGATCCCCTGGTCCAGTCAGTGGAACTGGATGTGTAGCTGAACCTGCTTCTCACTAGGGGTGATTGGCAATAAACTTTGTTCCCAAACTCTGGTTTCCCATCTTTTTGTGAGGTTTGTTTCTTGTTTTGTAGCTGGTTGTGTCCTGAGCTTGGCTCTAGAGAGGCTTAGGGAGTCCCTGGCTTGCTTCATCCATCCTGCTAACCCTGAATGTTGGGCAGTTTTCCTTTGGTGCCATGAGAACATTGGGGCTGCTAAAAGAAGCCATGGTTAAAAGAGACACGGTTTAGCAAGTGACCTAAACGCCAATCCCCAATCGCTATGTTGATTAGGATGTGTTGCCATTCAAAGCACCGGCTTACACTGGGATCTACTTTCTGGAGCCGATGATCAGACCCTGCTAACTGCAGGTCCCAATTTTCCCAGGCAGTGATGGATTGAAAGAGTCCAACAAGAGAAATTGGAAGCTCCTTAGAGAGCCCCAAACATTTCAGCCTTTGGGATCAGAAGTGGATCCTTTCCCATCACAAAACAGCCTCTCGGCTGGATCCATTGTTCCTCTCCTGCAGAGCCCTTTACTCTTAGCTCTTCCTGCTAACCCTGAATGTTGAGCATTTTCCTTTGGTGCCGTGAGAACATTGGGGTTGGTGTAAAAGAAGCCATGGTTAAAAGAGACATGGTTTAGCAAGCGACCTAACCCCAGTCAATATATTTATGGGGATTGTGCTGCAATTCAAAGCATCCCTTAGTTTCTGGAGCTCATGAAAGGGCAGTGGTCACTATAGGTCCCATCTTCCCCAGCCAGCACAGCCACTGCAGTTAAGGAAAGAAAGGCACCTTCAGTAAATAACTGCGGTCCACCTTAAATCATAGACTTCTAGCCAAGAGAGGTGGGACTCTTCTGCTCCCATCAAGAGAAACCCTAAAGGAGAATATTTTCAGTTCTTAAAATTGCTGAAGGCATGTTTTGATGCCTTCAAGCCCCAACTTCTCCCCTCCACCAGAGCCCAAAGCAGGGTGGGCCTTGGAAACCAAATTAAGAGCAGAGGCAAGGTCCATTCCGATGCTCTTAAGGTGCCAAACCACTTTGGGGTCCAATCCTGTTTCCTTCACCTGCTTCTTCCTCTTCGGTTGAGTTTCTGTTAACAACGATTTTGTCTAGTGACCCAAAACACACACACACACACACACCCAACTCGGAGAAGAAATTAATTTTGGGGCGCTCTATTTCTCCCTACTTTTTTCCCCTTTTTTTCCTTTACCTTTGCAGACGGATAGAAAGATACATTTTATATGACAGAAAGCCAACTTTTCCTTTCCTTTTCTTTTTTTCCTTTTTTCCCCTTCCTTTCCTTTTCCCTCCTTCCTTTTTAAAAATGTGTACAAAACGTGTCGGTTTTAAACATTGCGATTATCGCCCCGAGCCTGGGAAAATTGGAACAAGCGGTCGCTCCGAGGTCCTTTAAGTGGATGGGGATTAAAAAAAAAAAGCGCAGGAAAGCAAACGTGCTTGTTGTTTTCGTTTTGATTTGATCTGTTTTTAAACAGAAAACCGGATAGATGGGGGAGAGCGTCGAATTCGTTCCGTTCCCGGTTTTAGCGGGAAGAAGAGAACGTCGGGAGGGAGATTCTCTGGGGTTTGGGGGCGACTCGTGTCGTCTTGCCTCTCCCCCTCTCCCAGAAGAGTGCTGGCTAATTCAAACGTGTGTCCCCCAGTCCAGCGAATTCGGGGCGCGCGGCATTGTAGAAAGGGGGAGTCGGAGAGGAGGTGTGTGGGAGGGCGAACTCAACTCCCCCCTTGCCCCATTTGGGTAAGGGGCTGCCTTCTCACGGCAGCCCACCTAGGGTTAAGCAAGGCTAATTTGTTGTGGGGGGGGGGGGAGATGCGAGGCGGCGGAGCTCGGAAACGAGCTTTCTCGGGAGACAAGAGACGGGGGGTCGTGTGAACGGAGCTCTCTTGGCCTCTGCGAGCAGCTCTGCTTGGTCCCAATGAGTTCATTCATACGACACGCCTAACCAGTTGGGTTTTAAAAAGATATTAGAATGTGCAGAATTGGACAGGTTAACAATGGAACTTATAGAGAGGAAAAAGACTGCTACCTAACATGGGATGTATTGTATAAATGGTTAAATATCAGGTGCAGAGATGAGTTAAACACAAAGAAGATTAACAACATAGAAATAAATACAGATATATAGAAATATGTAAGAACACACAATGTAAGCAAAATCACTATAGGACTGTGCATGAATATCGTTTAAAGTGTACAGAGTGATAAGTGTAACAGAGTGTTATGGTACAACTATGAAAATAGTAGTTATAATTATAACGGACCACACTATGAATTTAAATGAGACTGTTCTGGATGACTATGAGAATAATAGCTATAACTAGGGTGTATACTACGATGCATGCATGTGTATTTTAAAAAGACTTGACACATCCAGTTCACTGCCCTTGCAAAAATGCAAATGTCATGAATAATGAAAAATGTACAATAAAAAATATTAAAGGAAAACAAACTCCAACTGGCACAGGCATTGTGAAGCGTGGGGGTAGTTTTCTGGAGTTTTGTGAGAAGTCAACCCTAAGGGGAGGTTTTCAGAAAATGGGGTGATTTCAAAAGCCAGCAAAGGACACTGTGTGAACCTGGCCTCCTGTCTCGTTTCAAGAACAAGTTCGAGTTCGACTTTTCCCCTTTTGTTGCACAGAGTTACACAGAGGATCAAGTGGCCTGCCTCACCAAGGCTTTCAAGGGGGACTCCCCTTCCCCAGGTAGGGGGCCCAGGACAGCCTGCTGAGAAGGCCTGGATTCATGTAAGAATGGATCCCACCTCTCTCATCCCACCAACCGGGCCAAGGGATGGCGGGGAGGGGTGGTGGGAGGGAATGAGAAGGCGGGGAAGGCTGAGAGAACCAAGGCAAGTGGGAAGACCTTCCTTTCTCCCAACCCTTCTTTTTTTTTTTTTGTCCAAGTCTGGTTCCAGAACCCTAACCCTAAACCTGTCAATCACAGGGAGAAAGACTGGACAGGAGGATCCCAGACAAACAACTCGCAGAGTAGACTACTCATCCCTCTTAGAGGGACCTCATCAGGGCCACCAAAAGGAAATGGGAGGCTCCTAGGACACCCGCAAACCATTCAGGCTTTGGAAGTGAGCCCAGAAGTGGATCCTTCCCCAACACAAAACAGCCTCTTGGTTGGATCCATTGTTCCTCTCCTGCAGAGCCCTTTGCTCTTAGCTCTTCCTGCTAACCCTGAATGTTGAGCATTTTCCTTTGGTGCCGTGAGAACATTGGGACTGCTAAAAGAAGCCATGGTTAAAAGAGACACGGTTTAGCAAGTGACCTAAACGCCAATCGCTATGTTGATTAGGATGTGTTGCCATTCAAAGCACCGGCTTACACTGGGATCTACTTTCTGGAGCCGATGATCAGACCCTGCTAACTGCAGGTCCCAATTTTCCCAGGCAGTGATGGATTGAAAGAGTCCTTCAACAAGAGAAATTGGAGGCTCCTTAGAGAGCCCCAAACATTTCAGCCTTTGGGATCAGAAGTGGATCCTTTCCCATCACAAAACAGCCTTTGGGCTGGATCCATTGTTCCTCTCCTGCAGAGCCCTTTACTCTTAGCTCTTCCTGCTAACCCTGAATGTTGAGCATTTTCCTTTGGTGCAGTGAGAACATTGGGGTTGGTGTAAAAGAAGCCATGGTTAAAAGAGACATGGTTTAGCAAGCGACCTAACCCCAGTCAATATATTTATGGGGATTGTGCTGCAATTGAAAGCATCCCTTAGTTTCTAGAGCTCATGAAAGGGCAGTGGTCACTACAGGTCCCATCTTCCCCAGCCAGCACAGCCATTACAGTTAAGGAAAGAAAGGCACCTTCAGTAAATAACTGCGGTCCACCTTAAAACTTCATAAACTTCTGGCCAAGAGAGATGGGACTCTTCTTCTCCCATTAGGGCCACCAGAAAGAAATTGAAGGCTCCTAAGATGCCCTGCAAACATTTCAATCCTTTGGAAGGGAGTCAAGGAGCAGATCCTTCCCCATCACAGAACAGCCTCTCAATTGGATCCACCATCCCAGCCCTGCAGAGCTCTTTAAACTGGGATTCCCAACACACCACCAGGATCTGGAGTGGTTCCCAACCAACCCAACAGCTCCCCATCTCCCACTGAATCTTCTATGGATCCAGATCCACTCCTAGGGCCCGTATCAGCAACAGCAGACTTCTCAAGATCCACAGTTGGGGAAAAGTAGATCAGATCTCCTGTACCCCACCTTATTTTAATGTCCCGAATCCCGCCATGGATTTCCACGGGGCATTAGGGTTTGGTAGGAGTTTGGAAAAGGGCTCTTAGCGGTTATGGAACAGAGAATGGGATGGGATTCAGCTCAGGAGAGGAGAACTTGGAAGTGATTTTTTTTTTCCCAGGTCTCGCCTTGTTCTCGGGGCGTCCTGGTTTGGAAAAGAGAAATGGAGCCCAGCAGGCTGCTTTGTAAAAAGCTCCATCTTTAGAAACCGCTGTATCCGGTACACGCACTCCTTGCATTCTCCTACCGCAGAGGTCTCCAAACTTGGCAACTTTTAAGATTTGTGGAGTCTTAAAGTTGCCAAGTTTGGGGATCCCTGCCCTGCCGGTAGGAAGGGGCTTCTCCCGCAGCCTGCCTAGATGTTAGCTAAATTAATCTATGCATAACATGCCTTGACTGGGATACAAGTGTGAAGCTGGGTTGTTATTATCTAGGTTTTGAGGATGCTCTTTTCTCTGCGCCATCTTGGGGCCCACAAGGCACTTCAAGCTTTTGGTGAACATGTCAGGAGGAAGAAAGGGAAACCTAGAACAAGATTTTTCCATCTGGGTCACCCCAGTGGGTAAATTTTGGATTCCCTGCACAAGTCTCTCCAGTGGATAAATTATTGCATTTTGCATAATATTTGATTTTATAGACTCATTTGTCTTGACCTGTGAGGCTCAAGAGGGCAGGTCCTTGTTTCCCAGGGAGCTTCAGGAATTCTACTCACACAGAGCAACTATTACTATTATGACTGTTTGAGTGTTTCCCTCCTTTTAGCCATAGAGTGGGGCTTGGGCACAAGATAGCATCCTTCTCTTCCATCTGCAAGAGCCATTTCTTTCGTATCTTTGTATCTCATTCCTCACACTAAGAAGTGACTTCTAGAGTAAACCTTACTTCTAGGACTTGTAGACCCTCTAGGCCTTGGGAATTAAGTTTCTTTGCACTTGTTTAGAAGGCTTGCCTGGCTAGGTTTTTGTGCAGAGGGAGAACTTGTCCTGTAGGTTAGTAGAGTACTTTGAGTTTAGTTTACTTTGCCATTGCACCTCGTGCAACTAATTTTGTTTGATAATTTGATGGTCTTGGATGTTTTTAAGGCTTTCTAGAGGTCCCCCATTTTTATTATATCCAGTTTAATGGGCTCCAAAAAAAAAAACCTATGATAATCCCTCCTGGCCTCTAAGCAACACACACACACACACAAGTCCTCAAGAGCTAGTACTCGCTGTTTACTATAGCATTCTTTTCCAATTCTACTACAACTCCTGTTCTTCTGTGACTATTCTTTGTGTGCCCTACTTCTAGAAAACAGTAGCTCTTCTGCTCGCCTTAGGTTGTTTCCCAAACTAACACAGCCTACTTTCCCTCTCACTCCCACAACACCAATCCAACAACTCCTCCTGCTTTTCTGCTTTGGCTTTTATAGCCACACCTTGGTGGGCTGGCTAGGGAGGGGTCTTAAAAGGGCAGGGCCCCAGTCCAGGTGCTGGCCATTTTGCAGGCAGCTTATCCACTCACCGATGCCCTTCCTGGTAGCTCCTCCCAAGAATTCTTCCTTCTTTCTAGAAATCAGGGTGTGAGTCACAAGGAAGGTGAGATCAGTTTACCTTTCCAGTTGGTGGGTTTGCTACAAACCCCTGGCTTTAAGGAATTTGTGAAAAGAGGGCGAATCTTCCAAACTTTGCCTCCATCCTATTTTAGGTTGATGGTCATTCTAGGTAGGGGATGGAACAGGGAATGCACCCTGATATAAGTATGTACTCCAAAGGCAGTCTGAGAAAGCTGATTTTTTTTTTTTTAAAAAAAATGAATGCATTAGATATGAACTCTCAAATTCTACTTCAAACCAGTAAAGCTACAGATCTCTTTTTTTAAGTGTATTTCTTGTTTCCTAATCCAATTTTTTTTAAATGAAACACATTTAAAATGAAAAAACTTCTCAAATAATCTGATATTGCTAGGAAACAGATAACTTGGTTTCCATTTAATACAATGATAGCCCTTTTCTCAAACTCTCAGACTTGGGTTAATGTTGGCCTATATTAGGTCCCTGGCCTCCTACCTACTGATTAGGAAGAGAACTCAGCTTATACAAATTTCATTCTTTGCCTAAAAAACATTCCATGTTCTGGAGAGTTCCTAGGCCATTCTATACAATGCCACCATTTCACACATGGCTGGTAACATATACATGAGACATTTCATACTTTGAGGTCCTATTTTTTTGGCCTTCCTAGGCATTGTATAAAATGCCTAATTTCACACATTGATGGTAACATATATGTTCAACTGAGTTCTATGTGTTTGAATGAAAGAGTGGATAGATAGATGGATGATAGGTGAGGGGTAGATGATATATTAATAGAAGATGATAGATGATAGGTAGATGATTAATAGAAGATAGATGATAGATGATAGATAATTGATAGGTTGGTACATAGGTAGGTAGATAGTGGGTAGGTAGATTTCTTCCCCAAACCCCAAAAACTTTAACCTTAGACTGTCTACTATTGACCTCACCCCTTTCCTAAGAGGTCTGTGCATAAGCGCACCAATGTGCCTACCATCCCTGTCCTATTGTGTTTTTTTTCTTATATGTATCCATGTATTCATAACTACGTTTTTACTTATAACTTTTATTTTGTAAGCAATTGACAAAAATAAATAAATAAAATATAAATAGATGATAAGTAGATAAGTAAATAGGTAGATAGTAGATAAGTAGATACATAAGTAAAAAGGTAGGTAGGTAGGTAGGTAGGTAGGTAGATGGTAGATAGATAATTCATCGATGATTTATTAGTGTATGGCTGATGATAGTTGATAGATGATAGATGATAGTTATGTGGATGGTAGGTTGATGGTAGGTTGATGATAGATTGATGATAGATTGATGATAGATTGATGATAGATTGATGATAGATGAGAGAGAGAGAAGATAGATAAGACAGAAGACAGATAGATAGACATTTGATGCTTGTGGTGTTTTTTGTTGTAGATGCCTCAGGGTTGGGTGGGCTGTAAATATCTAATCTAAAATTCAGTTGGATCTAATTGAATCCAATATTCCTACTGGGATAGGAACTTGAATTAGGGCTAACCTAAATGCTTTAAGATTTAGATGGAAACTAATCAAGAACAGAACCAACCTAGAACTAAGGAGGAAATTTCCTTATGGTGAGAACAATTTATCACCAGAAGTTGTGGGTGCTCCATCACTGGAGGTTTTTAAGAAGGGAATGGCCAGCCACCTCCCTGCATTGGTATAGAGTCTCTTGCTTGGGCAGGGGATTGGATTAGAAGACCCCCAAGGTCCCTTCCAACTCTGTTATTCTGTATTTAAAGCTACTTTAATAAGCACAGATGTTACAAGAAGCAGAGAAATGAAAACATGTATTTTTTTTCAGTTTTAGGTCCTGGATAAGGTTTTTGTTGTTGTTGTTGGTTGCAACACCTGTACAAGTTTTTTTTTTTTAGTCCTTACTAGGATCTCTATCGCAATGGAGAAAATAGGTCCTTCCCCCACCCCATGTGTGTCTTCACAGATAAATTTGTAAGCCACCTCAGCCTAGGAAAGTATATTAAATACTAAGTACTAAGGAAGTATTTAAAAAGTGTACCCAATGCATTAATCATGTATACAAATGAGAAGGTCTTTTAGTTATGTCTTATCTTGTGATGTCAATCTTGGTGGAGATTCTGATTCTCTCTGACCTTGGTTGCAGACATTTCATTACCATATTAGATAACACCATCAGTGGGAGGGAGTGTGGGGTTTGCTCAAAGACACTCCCTCACCCCATACTCCCCCAGTCCCACCCCATGTTAAATCCTACTGATGATGTTACCTAGTTGGGTAATGGAACGCTTGCAACCAGCCCAGCTCAGAGAGCACCAGATATCCTCTTCTCTTGATTGCCGGCCTTTGACTTCTTTTGGTGCTTTTTAAACCCATAATGTCTCAGCTTGGAAATAATAGAGCTTGTCTTTCTCTCAATCCTTCCTTTTTCAGGTTTGGTTTTAGAATAGAAGAGCAAGAAAACCTAAACCATGGGGAAAGTGGTTGGCAGGAGGAGGCAACTGGCTGTCTTGGCAGGATCTCTTTGGGGTGACTCAATAAAACCAGTCAAGAGGCATCCCCCTGCTAACAAAAGGGCGTAGAGGCAAGCCTCTGGTTTTCCCAGTTGCCATGTATGGCTGGGAAAGTTGCCCTTAAGGAAGGCTGAGCGCCAAAGAATGGAGGCCTTTGAACTCTGGGGCTGGAGAAGACTCCCATGAGTTCCCTGGCCTGCAAGGCCATCCAACCGGTCATTCCTAGAGGAGATCAACCCTGACTGCTCTTTAGGAGGCCAGATCCTGAAGATGAAATCCAAAGACTTTGGGTCACCTCATGAGAAGGAAGGACACCGCCAAACATTTCCAACTCTGGGAAGGAACCCAAGAGAAGCAGATCCCTCCACACCACAAAACAGCCTCTGTGTTGGATCCAGTGTCCCAGTCCTGCAGAGCTCTTTGGACTGGCTTTTCCAGATCACCATCTGGATGGATCCTTGCCTTTCCCCCAACCAATCCAATGCCACCCAGAGAACCCCCTACCGATCCACTCCTATGACCCACATCGTCAACAGCAGATTTCTCCAAATCCACAGCCAGGGGATCATTTCTCTTCTACCCAGAACTTGCTTGTGTTCTGTTCCAGCTAAGAGGATCTCCGTAGAGAGAGCATTGAACATTTGGTCCTGAGGCATCTAACAATGGATAAATATCCCAGGCTGGTTTGTATGGTAATATTCTGGTTTTCTATTCAGATCATATAAATTTTCCACCTTTTACTAAAAGGGTTCCATGAAGAAGGAGAACATGGATGAGTTTTGTTCTAATGTTTTGAGGACCCCATAATTCAATTTTTGGTGAGATCTGCACCCACCTTCTTGCTTTTCACTAAGATTTGGCTCTGCCAGTTGGCCTGGGACCCCAAAGGGAGTGCATCACTGGGGGGGAGGGTGTTAAGGCCACTCCCCACCCCACTGTGCATCTTGCTCCCTTTCCCCCCACCTTTTCATTGTAATGTTTTTTAAGGTCCCTTGCTCGGTCAGCTGGTTTTAAGACTGCATTTGGCAAGTTTTTAAAAAAATCCTAAAATAAATAAAACAAATGAAGACGGAAAGCTGGAGGTAGCTTTTCTGCAGGGATCAGTCTGTGAATGTCTCAATTTGGGACTTCGCTCTTTGTCTGAAGAGCGGGCAAAGCCTTTGAGGGGCCTTCAAGGCAGGGATTCAGAAGGCTTTGGAAGAAGGTTGCAAGGAGACTACTGCCAAAGTAGGCTTAAAACTTTCTGCTCATGGATTAAAGCATTCTGCTCATCCAAGGGGCTGCAGACTTGTTGGGACAGAAAACTTTTTTTTACGTATCCCCCAGGTATTCAAGAAGCAGCCTTAACTATGGGACAGGCCCACCCCACCTGGGCTAGCAGAGGAGGCATGCTATGGATGCCGTCAGTCAAGGAATTCCGGCTGGCCAAATCTAAGAGAAGAGCCTTCTGTGCCATGGACCCTGCTCTTTGAAACATCTTACCTTCTGTGGTGAGATTGGTTCCCACCTTCTGGTCTTCCATAAGGGCCTGAAAAACTGACTCTACCAGTTGGCCTTGGTGCCCCAATAGAGAAGCATCACGCTGGGAGTGGTTGATGGACTAATACCTAGCTCCCACCTCTGTACATCCTTCTCCCTTTCTCCTCATCTTTTAGCTATAATTTGTATTTTATTATGATTCTCTTGAGATTTGGCACATTTGCAAAGAGAGGGAGAGAGAGAAAGAAAGAGAAAGAAAAAAAGAAAGAGGAAGAAAGGAAGGTCTTGCAGTGAGGCTGGTGGCAGATTAATGTAAGAAATAAACAGCCTTAGCTAACCTGGTTCTAATCAGGCTTTTTGATTAGTAAAAATCTGGGTCTAAATGGACTATTTTGGGATCCTTTTCTCCTAGGAGAAAACTGGAGTTTTTCATTAAAAAATTTCTCTCAGCTACAGATTCATTAGCCACTTAAAATGTATTTTACACCTGTGAATTTTTTGGTGCTAATTTATTCATCTGGGTTCTTTATGTCCTTAAGGGGGATATGTTTTTTAAAAGAACTGAATGGGTATTCTGAACTGCTTTTTTTGGTAGGGGTGATTTTCAATAAACTTTGATCTTGAAATGGATTGCCTGGGCTTGGTTGTTCCTATTGTGTTCTGCTTAGGTTGGAGAGGGTGTTTGGAGTGTCAATGTCTGAGTCATTCTGAGCCAAGTATATGTCAAAGAGATTTGTCTCTTCCATCTCAAAAGATAAGCTGACTTCATGGCTGGAGAGAATGCCCTTGAATTAAGGCCCAGGCTGTGTGCAAATAAAGACTAGCCCAGGCAATTCTTTCAAATGTACTACATACTCCATCCATCTCAAGAGCTCTTAATTTCACTTCTCATTCTCCTCAGGGACAGTACCCCTGTATTTTAACATTTTGACTGACATGGGTAAAAGGCCAAATTCAACACCTTTGCTAACCTCATGTCTTTCCCTGATCTGGGCTACAGATAAATATATTTTTGTGGTACCATTCCTAGAAAAAAATCTATGAAATGAAGAGTAAATGGAAGGGGAAGATGGGTCTCTTTGTAATATCTAGAACATTGTTCTAGGACTAGGTATTGGTATTGAGCAGAGGAATGGGTTGGATCCTTTTCCAATATTCTGGATGATGGTCAAATTAACCCAAAAAGGGATTCTAGCAATTCCAAAATACATAAATGAAAAGAGATAGGCAGCTTTAGAAATTTAATAAATTTAACAAACATTGTCCTTTGGATCCCCAACAAACTACAATCACAGTATGTGCGTGCCCACAGCGAAGATATATTCTTTTCAAGGATTTTTAAGCTAAACCTTTCCCATCTAATGCTGGATAGCGTGATCTCATCAGACATTGGAGTCTTCCAGCTGCTGATGGTGAATTTGATATTGGCTAAATCAGGGGTCTTCAAACTTGACAGCTTTAAGACTTGTGGACTTCAACTCCCAGAATTCCTCCTCCAGTCATGTTCGCTCAGGAATTCTGGGAGTTGAAGCCCACAAGTCTTAAAGCTGTCAAGTTTGAAGACCCTTGGGCTAAACGGTAAGAGGACTTGACTTGAAATTGATCTTGGCTTGACTTCAAGTTGACCTCTTGATAGAGTTTCTCTTCAAACAGCTGTTTTTATAATGGCTCTTTTCAGGCAACTACAATCTTTTCTTGACATCCCGCTGGGTTTTGGTTTTTTTTTAAATCATGTGTCCATGGGAATGTTGCAATAGTCGTAACCATGAAAAATGGGTTATAGGTCACATTTTTCAATGCCGGTGTAACTTTTGTAAGCCAACTGTAAGCCAATTGTTCTAAGTCAAAGACTGCCTGTATTCTGTTTCTTTGGAATAAAATTCCTCTGTATGGCAGCTTATTTCTGAAAGTTTGCAAAGTTAACCCCCCCCCCCCCACCAACTCCCTATTTGTAATGGAATCTAACTATCAGTATTAAAAACATTGTAAAATGAATCATTATTTTCAATTTTCAATTTTCAAAATTAGAATAATATAGTATATTCTTTCCATGAATTGGGTGGTGGGCGTGGCATGTAAAAATGTTTGGAAACCACTCTTGCCCATAGTAATAAACCAGGGCCTACTATAAATAGTCCTTGATTTACAGCAGTTTGCTTAGTCACCATTCAAAGTTACAACGGTGGCAAGGAAAAAATGACTTATGTCTATTTCTCACACTTATGACTGTTGTAGCACCCCCATGGTGACCAAAATTCAGATGCTTGGCAACTGACTCATATTTATGATGGTTGCAATGTCCTGGGGTCATGTGATTCCTCTTTTTGCAATCTACCGACGAGCAAAATCCGGGGGGGGGGAGAGCCAGATTCACTTAATGACTGTATTACTAGCTTAAGAACTAGCATTGATTCCCTTAACAATGGCAGCCAGAAAGGTTGTAAAATGGGGTGGCACTCAACAGCCGTCTCGCTTAGCAACAGAAATTTGGGCTCAATTGTAGCCGAAAATCAAGGACTACCTGGAAACAGGGCACTTCTCATGCTAGGGAAGGTTGAACTGCCTTAGCCTTACAAAATCGTTACAAAGCAAACAGCCCTTTCCATATGCCAGATATAATTGTTTTTGGTGGCTCCTGTTATCCTCCTGCTGCATTTTTTCCCCCTATTTCTTATCTGCTGATAAAATGCATTTATTTTCTCCAAATTTGTATTGTTAATGAATTAACTGCCACTACTTCACTTATCTTCGGCTGGTTATCTGTCAGAAGTTGAGGGTCTTTTTCTGAAGGATAATGGGCAAAAAAACAAAAAGAATGCTATCTGAAGAAATAAAAAGTGAGATCCTGCCAGGAATCCTTTGGAGATGGAAGATTTCTATCTCGTTCATTGAAAATCCTAGATTTTTGAACCAGGCATTACAAAATGATGGGGGATAAGACAAAAAAAGCCAAAAGATCTTCAAAGAAACTGTAGAGCTTTCCCAGAATGGATGAAGAGTCAGTGAAAGACTAAATATTTTAGTGGTATTGTTCTGTGCAAAAACTGATTACAGATTAACAGAGTTGAAGGGACCTTGTAGGTCATCTAGTCCAACCCCTGCCTGCCCAAGCAGGAGACAGTCCAGAGGCAGGATTGAACCACAAGGGTAACTGAGATGCAAAATGTTCAGGGAAAGCGTGCACCCGGAAAGAAGAAGCTGCACATTGCTGTAGCAGAGATGAGGGTTCTTTAAAGGGGCTGGAAGAGAAAGATGCAAGCCACAACGTTGTGCAAATGGACACACCATGCAATCTGCATCTACTGTACATGGATAAAAGAGCCAGGTCGTGTTCCCTTCTTCAAAAAATTATAATCCAAATCCATTCCGCAAAGACATGAGAAATCTGCATTTAACATAAAAGATGTTAAAATATCCTCTTCATCATCTATTTTAGAGCAAAGTGTTGTTACAAGGTTCAATTCAAATGTACATACACCCTGTATTATTTTCTCAGCCTAAATCTCCTCTGTGCATAGGCCGTTTTCTCTATGTGGCAGAACCTTTGAATCTGTCTGTCTTCTTCTTTTCCTTCTCCTTCCTCCTCCTCCTGCTCTTCTTCTTCTTCCTCCTCCTCCTCCTCCATCCACTCCCCTTCCTCCAGAAATGCACTCATGGTTTTCACCCAGTTGAGTCCCATCATGAAAATGTCATAGATCCAAATATTGAGCGATTCAATTGAGTGTTATCAAAGACAGCGATGTAAAAGAATATGACCCTCTGCAAGAAAGGAATGGTTGCTAACAGAAACAAAACTAATAGTGTATAAAGAGTAAAACCAAACCCAGAAGTAAACGGGTAGCATCTTTTCCGACTAAAACACTTATCAAAAGGCCGACATGTTTGCAGCTCATGAAAGCTTATGCTTTTGCAGTAGTAGCATCGTAGTAGCATAGGTTACTTGGAAAAAGGGCTACTAGGTGCCTTCCTATGCTTGGCTATCCTAAACCAAGATGCCTCTCTTCCTACAATGCATGTCAGGAGACTAATCTTCTGCCTAATTGGTATAAGGAAGTGAGAGGTCACATTTCAGGTCAAGCAGAAAGGCAAGTTGAAGACGGAGAGAATGGGGTACTTAAGAGGGTGGGAAAACTTGGGGGGAGAGGGGTCAGGAGTGAATGGGTACTCAGCAAATGTGGATTGAACAGAAAAGTGAATGGCCAGGAGAAATAAGTACATTAAGGTGGTTTGGTATATAGAGAGACCATTTGTAGCAACACTATTTCTCCTCCTTCCCCCCATTTCTTATTCCTTTATGACAAGATTGCCTAACATTTCCTTCAGCAGTGGGAACATAGTCACCAGATGAATATATTCCCTGGATAAAAGGATAAATAATTTCTGCATTGAACAAAGACACACTTTAAAATAAAAACAAGAAGAAAACTCTATCTTTTAAATCTCTCTTGTTTTATTGCGTGACTTTGAAAATAGAGCATGTGGTGTGTCTTACAGCAATCATTAGATAACCATGGTGGTTTCTTTTTGTGTGTGTGTTTCAAAGTTCATTTCAAACTCAGCTCCAAATCAGGTGAATGGTTGAGTAATCCTATATCCTTTTAAAAAGTCATTGATGTTGTAAGATTAAGCATCCTTTCGCCAGCACAATTCAGTATAGCAGAAATGCCTTCTAAAGAAACATGAACTGATGCAGACTGTAACACACAATGGCTCCTGATAAGCTATTGTTTCAACTCTGCCTCATTTTGCAAAATGGAGATAATAGAAGATTGCAGAAGAAGGCCGGGGACAAACTCTTTCATTGCTTTTAATCATTAGAGCATAAGCAAGGATTTGCAACAAAATGTTTCCATGTAAAATGCTTCACATTTCTTTCTTTATTTCCCAGTCCAGTTAGTGAAGTCCCAATTCAATCCTTGTTGGGTTTTTTTTTCTTGGCCCAGTCCCTGCTGTCTCTCAAGATTAAGAAACAAAACAAATATACCTATAAACTATTTATTTAATTTGTATATAACAATGTTTGTGTTTCTATCATATTTTATATCTTAAATTGTTGTATTTTATTCCATTTCATCTTAGACTGCATTTTATTCCAATTTCATTTTAAATCATATTTTATTCTAATTTCATTTTAGACTATTTTATTCCACTTTCATTTTAGACTATATTTTATTCCGTTTCATTTTAGACTGCATTTTATTCCAATTTCATTTTAAATCATATTTTATTCTAATTTCATTTTAGACTATTTTATTCCACTTTCATTTTAGACTATATTTTATTCCGTTTCATTTTAGACTGCATTTTATTCCAATTTCATTTTAAATCATATTTTATTCTAATTTCATTTTAGACTATTTTATTCCACTTTCATTTTAGACTATATTTTATTCCGTTTCATTTTAGACTGCATTTTATTCCAATTTCATTTTAAATCATATTTTATTCTAATTTCATTTTAGACTATTTTATTCCAATTTCATTTTAGACTATATTTTATTCCGTTTCATTTTAGACTGCATTTTATTCCAATTTCATTTTAAATCATATTTTATTCCAATTTCATTTTAAATCATATTGTATTCCAATTTCATTTTAAATCATATTTTATCCAATTCCATTTTAAATCATATTTTATTCCAATTTCATTTTAGACTGTATTTTATTCCAATTTCATTTTAGACTGTATTTTATTCCAATTCATTTTAGACTATATTTTATTCCATTTCATTTTAGACTATATTTTATTCCAGTTTCATTTTAGACTGTATTGTATTCCAATTTCATTTTAGACTATTTTATTCCACTTTCATTTTAGACTATATTTTATTCCCCTTTCATTTTAGACTGTATTGTATTCCAATTTCATTTTAGACTATTTTATTCCACTTTCATTTTAAACTGTATTTTATTCCATTTCATCTTAGACTGCATTTTATTCCAATTTCATTTTAAATCATATTTTATTCCAATTTCATTTTAGACTATTTTATTCCAATTTCATTTTAGACTATATTTTATTCCATTTCATTTCAGATTGTATGTTATTCCAATTTCATTTTAAATCATATTTTATTCCAATTTCATTTTAAATCATATTGTATTCCAATTTCATTTTAAATCATATTTTATCCAATTCCATTTTAAATCATATTGTATTCCAATTTCATTTTAAATCATATTTTATCCAATTCCATTTTAAATTGCTTTTATCAAATCTTAGTAATAATTTGTTTCTGGAACTCTACACTTTGATATGGCCCAAGGGCTAATAAAGATTGAGATTATTTCTCTCTGTGTGTGAAATGTTTCTGGTATGACTGCTATTGAGTTTCTCTTAGCAAATCCTTCTTCTCCTATAGGAATTTAAAAGTTGTAAATGAGGTGTTAAATGCTCTTTCTCAAATATAGAATTAATATATTATGAAGAATGTTGCTTGATTAAATGTGGAACTTGAACCAAGAGAATGATTTTTTCCCCTTTATTCTTCTGATGCTGGGATATGTATTTAATTTCTGAAATAGCTTTATGATTCTGCAAACGAGAATATAAAAATGTTGAGAAAGAGAAGAAAGTGAATAAGCCATTTCTGTATGTCTTTGATTTAATTAGGGATTTAAATCTTAATTACTTTTTAAAGGATATTAAGTTTATTTGATCTTTCTTATTTTTCTCCTTATTTTTTTCTTAATCATTGTAAAGTTTATAGGAGTATTTTTTAATTTACATTAAAGAGTTTTTTCTCCATCTATGGAATGGAGATATCCTTTTTTGGTTACAGTAGTTGTCTTTCACTAAGATATATCTTTTAGAAAAGGAAGTATTTTTTCTTCCATTTATGTGCCACATTTTTTCCTACCCCAAAATAATAACAAACAGCAAATTAAAAGACAAATATCGTTTACTATTTTTATTGTAATTTTTCTGCCTTTTATGAGCTAACCTGAGTTGTTGGAAGATGAGTGCCATAAAAGATCAATAAATTATATATAATGGATATTTGCAGCTGCGTTTTATGGTTTTTCTAAAAGACAGGATGAGTTGGGATCCAGGGAACAGTAAGGCAGGAGAAGCAATGTATTCCCATAGAAATGTATTTTTTAGTTTATCAAAATATAAAATGCAAAACAATATATGAGAATAGGAAAGTAAGGGAGGAAAAAGAAAGGAACTATATTAATTTATTTATTTGATTTTATGAGATTTACTGTTTTAAATTGTGGATTTATATGTTGTAAGCTACCTTGAGTCACCATGGCAAAAAGGCAGCAATACAAATCTAATAAATAAAAGATATAAATGAAGAGTAAAAGGGAACAAAACATTGATTTGATTCTTTTTACTGTAGTACAGTAAGTTAATAATGTACATCCTCAACATTTTATATCTACATGATAATATATACTAGCTATTTCTATAACAACAAACCTATCTACAGTCTCATTAGAGACCCTTCCAAGTTACATCACTGAAAAAAGTGACTTTATGATCATTTCTCACACTTACGACCATCCCCTTTTGCGACCTTCTGACAAGCAAAGTCCATGGAGAAGCCAGATTCACTTAACAAGCATGTTATCAAGTTAACAACGGCAGTGATTCACTTAGCAACCATGGCCAGAAAGGTCATAAAATAGGGCAAAATTCATTTAACAGCTCTCTCGCTTAGCAACATAACTTTTGGCCTCTCGTAAGTCAAGACTACCTGTAATCCTTTTTTTAAAAAAGTGGAACACAAACTAATAGGAGATATTTGAGGCATTCTGAAGGGGTGAAATATGGAATCCTCCTCCCACCTGCTCTTCTACGGAGCTGGGTAAAGACAAGAGTCACCAATCTCTCCCTTCCACGCTCTCTTTCGCCTGTCTCCTCCCTCACGCCCAACTATCTCATATCCTAAGAATAAGCTGACCTCGCAGCTGCTATATTTGCTTCTTTTTTTAAAAAAAAAAATTTTATTGGTTTTTAAAAACAAACAAACAAAACATAAAAACATCAAGCTGTCTTCCATAGGTGTACATATAGTGTGCCGGTTGGTTTACAAATTGTTTTGTGCTTCCATTTTGTAGTCTTCAATTACAATTACATTACATAAAATGTCAAATGATTGATTAATAATGATACGAAGCTATTTAGTTTTTGATTGATGCTATATTTGCTTCTTGATGAGATCCATTTCCTGGAGAAACATGAAGGTAAAACCGATTCAAATTCTCAAGCCAGGAAGATTCAAACCCCTTCAAATTCTGGAGCCCTGAGCATCCTTCTTCCTCAGCTGATGCCTGGAAAAAAGATTTCTGAATCCCTCAGAATATTGCCCTCATAATTACATGAATTTATTTTATTTCCTGTTCCATTCCCTGGAGTGGCTGATTTTTCATCTCAGCAGCGCAATCTGGTGTCCTGGTGCATGAAGAAGAAAAACCCATAACAGAACAATAAGTCTTGCGTTGCCATCCCCCTGACTTTTCAGCTGAGGTTCTAGTCTCTCTTGAAGCATGTGAAGTATTGGTACCACTTTGTAAATCCTTAGTAAGGCCACCCCTGGGATCCTGCATCCAGTTTTGGTCACCACATTACTAAAAAAAAAAAGGTTGACACTTTGGAAAAAGTGCAGAGAAGGGCAACTAAAGGCCTGGAGACTAAAACATATGAAGAACAGTTTGCAGGATTTGGGTTTGGCCAGTCTAGAGACAAGAAGGAGTAGGGGAGACATGAGAGCAGTCTTCCAGCATTTGAGGGGCTGCCCCAAAGAGGAGGGGGTCAACCTATTTTCCAAAGCCCCTGAAGGCAGGACAAGAAACAATGGATGGAAATGAATCCAGGAGAGGAGCAACCTGGAATTATGGAGGAATTTCCTGGCAGTGAGAACTTGCCTTCAGAAGTTCTGAATGCTCCATCACTGGAGGCTTTTAAAAAGAGACTGGACAGCCACTGGAATGGTAGAGGATCTCCTGCTTGAGCAGGGGGTTGGACTAGAAGACCTCTGAGGTCTCTTCTAGCCCTATTCTGTATCAAATGCTGTTGGGCAAATTTTGAGAGTCTCCACTCAGTCAAATCAGGTGACATCAACTCTGGACTTCTCAGGCTCCTGATTCTCTATCCAGCTGCTATGCACGACATAAAATCTTTGAAGAAGATTCTGTTTGCTGGGTAAGAATCCTACCTACACCAATGGGTGAACAAGATGGCTGGCTTCTTATTGCTGGATTCTCTCTGGAATAAAAAGATGGTCAACATATGCAGTGAAGCTTCAAAAAGTTATGAGATAGGAAAAAAAGGTGAACCAGGATTCCAAGATCTTCTCCCAACTCCAGGGAGAAAGGTTGTTATTAAAGTAATACATTATCACCTGGCCATTGTTAACCTTTCCAGGTTATCATATCGCATTTGGGCGATACGATTTTGAATGGATGCTTAACTCCCATAGTATCCTAATTCTGCATCAATTTCCGGCAGGTTAGCTACAAACACACCATTTTGAGATACGAAAGGCAGCAATTTGGGGAAAATTTTCCTTGGGGGTTGAAAAGATGACTCCAATTCTCTTCTTTTTGATGCTTTTTCCCAACCTGTGCCTTCCCTACCTGAAAATATCAATCAATCAGAGGTATTTGCAGTCTACTTATCTGCAAGGAACATGGCCAAATCAGCAGAGGCAATGGCAAACCACTTCTGAAAAACCTTGCCAATAAAACTGCAGGGATTTACCTTGCAGTCACCATAAATCAGAACAACGGACCACAATAATATCTACCTTCCCTAGCTAACCACCAAAGAACATGGCCAAACCAGCTGGGTGGAAGATCAGAAGCTGTCTCCTTAACTCTTAAGGCTGTTGGGTTGCCAATATGGGCTTTGCAAGGAAGGAAGGGAGTAATCCTGTCTTTTCTCCCAACTCTGCAACTTAAATGCACAGCTAGCCATTTGAAACCCTCAACCGAGGGATTCTGCAATTTAGAGCACGTCCTTCAATGTTTAGATGTGGCTGGACTTTTTGTCAAAGAAGTCCCTCTCAGCTACCTCTTAACCAAGGATGGCAATAAAATCTGTGCTTGAAAAATAGGAGGAAAATGCTGAGAAAACAGGTTTTGTGCATGTTTGAAGCACAGAGAAAGAGAGAGAGAGAGAAAAATCAATTCCTTAGTTTTCAAGAAATCCAGAGGAAGAGATCCTGCTTGAATTGGAAAGACTTTCTTGGGGAAATAACATTTAGCTCTTGAATTAAAACAAAACCTAGAAGGGATCGCAGCAGAAATTCATTAGAAAGTAATTGGAATTATTGCTGCTTTGCCGAGTAACAAAAAAAAAAAAAAAAGGAAGTTTGTTGAAAATTTGAAATTTATTTATTTGGTCAATGACTAGCAACACAAGACCAATAAAGAAAAAAGAAATACAACCAAAATCAGCAAGAAGTGGGAGCAGTTATATATTGGCAACTCTAATATGGCATACTCTAAATGCCTTATTATAATAATACCACATTTATTTATCTAACATTAACAAAACTAATATACTAAAACTATAAATTAAAATGCATGCCCTCTAAAATTTATTAGAGAACAACTAAGCAAAATAGTGATAAAATAAGGATCTTTAGTTCTTTAATTGGTTTTTCCTGATTATTATTGCTGCAAAATAACAGCAATGAAATACAGTATATTGCTTTGGCTTCAATTCTGCTTGGATCCTGTCCTAAAAAAATAGGTCATAATGAAACATATTTTATGCTTAGTGATAATTACTCCACAAATTCATCTCAGCATGTAGAAACAACTTCAAATATGGGATCACGGATGATTTAAGTTAACTTCTAAATTACTGAATTCAACCTGCAATCTATCTGAATTCCTAATTAAAGCAGAAGTGTGTCCTCTAGAAACAGAGATGCCTATAAATCAAAGAGCAAGGACTTTTAAAAAATCATGCTTTTTTCCAAATGTTCCATGTGTAGAAATAGGAATTATGTGCCTTGTAGCATGCATCGGAATTCCAGATCACTAGAAAATGCCAGAATATTCAAAACAGATGGTGGCTAGGTGTTGTTTGCTTGCTCTTCTCTTTTTGTAATGATAATTTCCATTTAATGGGAGCGCTTTGCATATATAATTGAGCAATCCTTCCCTCCCTTAATTTGCAAGGAAGGGAGGCATTGGCAAGAAAAGATAAGGGGCTTATTGCATATTCCTCACTTCCCTATGCAGAGGAGAGAACTATGTCTTAATACATCAAGGTGAGCCCCAAAGGGGCCTTTTCCAAAAGGCTGTTGGACTTTCTTGCTGGCTTTCCTTGAAAGCATTTTGCTTCTAGTCTAAGAAGCGTCTTCAGTTTTGATGGTGGAAAAAACAACAACCAAGAAAATCCAGTTGCCTTTTGGAAAAGTACTTTTGGGACAACCATGACCTGGGTGATGGAGAATCTCCATAGACACTCTTTCTTGCTTTCTTGCTTACTTGCTTTCCTCCTTTCTTTCCTCCTTCTCTTTCCTTCTTTCTTTCTTGCTTTTCTTCCTTCCTTCCTCCTTGCTTTCTTTCCTTCCTTTCTTACCTTTGTTGCTCTTCTCTGCACATGAATTCATGCAACCAGGTGGCCATAAAAGGCTTTATGCCTGTGGGTTTTCTAAATTTGGATTCCATGGTTTTCTGAATGAATGGAAATCAGCCCTACATAACTTTCCCCCTTTAGTAATTTAAGCGAAATAGGGATTACTTCCATAAGGTCCCTTGTTGGTTCCCAGTTTGAGAAAGTGTAGACTTTAAAAGTAACTACAAGAAATATCCCATGAATTATGGCTAGGACCATTGAATATTGCTTGGCTGATAGGTAAAGTGAATTATCTCGATGCTGAAAAAAAGAATTCTGTATTTCTGAGGAAAACAGAGTAGAATAGGTAATAGAATGTAGAGTAGAGTAACAGTGGGAAGGGACTTTGGAGGTCTTCTAGTCCAACCCCTTGCTCAGGCAGGAAACCCTATACTCTTTCAGACATATGTCAGGAAATACATGCCATGGAATTTAATGGATTTATTCTGTGTCTACAATTGCTGATTTATCATAGTGCTTAAGGCCTCAGGGGAGAAACCAGGTGACTGAGTTCTAGTCCCATCTTTCACTCTTTCCCGGCCTTAGGAAGGAGGCAAAGGCAAATCACTTCTGAAAAACCTTGCCAATAAAACTGCAGGGATTTCTCACCATAAATCAGAACTGACAATGGACCACAATAATAACTACATTTCCTAACTAACCATCTGTGTAGAGAACTAACCTAGTATAGTCTCTAATTATTCTTGTTTGCCAAGGTAAAGCAGCAAAGGAGAAGTGCAATTTTTATGAGAAAGGGAAAAAAAACAAGACTCTTATATTCGAAGACTGGTGCCTTTAAAAATAAAAACCAACATTTAAAACTTCTAACAGAGCTGGTCATATGTGGCCCCAGCTGGCCACATTTTTACTGTTTGGGAAATATTGATCTGTTAGGATTTTAATGTTTTAAGGCTGTAAGCCACTCAGAATCCTTTCCATATGAAATGGGTGGCAAATACACTTAATAATTGATTCCAAATCTCAAGCAAAGTTATTTCAGAAAAAAACATTGCATTAATATCCTTACTTCTTCCATGGGTTTGGTATTAAGTTAACCTTCCTTAACCTCGAGAGGGAAAGAACCCTGATTTTAAATAATAGTATCCTGATGGCAACTGGCATAATAGTGAGTTACTGAAGAGTAAAAGTCTCAAAATGGTTGGCTTTAGAGAACTAAATAGCAGCAACTGAAAGAATCTTTTTATCTTTTCAAAACAACTTAATGGCACTATAGGCTTTCATTGAAGATCATTTGCTTGCAAAATACTTTTGGGATCTTGTTATTTTAAAGTTAGAAGGAAGAAACTTGGAGAGACTTCCAAGGTCAACTTTCAAGTCTTGGGGTTTCTAAATAAAAGGAACATTTTTTTAAAGCTGTTATATATCTGCATTTCCAGTATGAGAAATATTTTATAGGTCCTGGTAAATAGTTAACAATTGATGAACTTTCAAGTAGGACTGGCAGAAAATAAAACAGAGGATCTCTGGCGCCTTTGACAACAATGGGCAAGTATTTCTAATTTTTTTACATTTAGCCAAGAATTCCTCCTGTCTTCATTTCATATTGTTTTCAGTGTAAACAGTATTAATTAATCTTATTTGCTTTCAGACAAGACAGCTGGTATCAAAAATTTAAAAAGGAAGAAGTGATAAAAATCGCCATAATGATAACATTCACCCTTCTTTATAGATGAGAGGATCTAATATTCTTTTTATTTTATGGAGATACGACAAATCTCAAAAATAATTGGCATGCTACTCCACTGTATCCACATGTTTGAAGATGTTCAGAGAAATTTCTCCTATGTTTAGTGCACATGTTTTTAGACACTTTTTATTTTAGTTTATTTTTTATTGATATATCAAACTTCTTAGTCACCCATTGTCCTCTCACAGATGTAAAGGTTTTTAAGTTTAGTTCAGTCTTTTGCAAGCTGGCGCCTTCCAGATAAATAGCTGTAAGAAGAAAAAGGAATTCTTTTTTTTACCCTGAAATACAAAATTTTTATGTGCTCCACAGATACATAAATTAAAGGCTGAATGAAAGGTTTTCTATCATCAATATCCTGTCTTTTTTTTCCCCTAAGCATTTTTTGAAATCTCTTTAAAAGTCTGGAAGTTGTTTTGTTGCTGATTCTACCTGGATTTTATTTTAAAGAGCCCCATAGCCTGATTAACAGATGTTATTAAAAGTCTTCATTTTTTGGTTAAGCAGGAGGTAAAAAAGAATTGAAGTTGTCTAATTTAATATGTTAGGGGGGAAAATGCTACCAAACTCTTGATTTTTTAATCCCCATGTAGATGAACACGATTCTGCCCCAAGATTTTCTCTCAGTGATGGTGATGATTAATTTATTATTTATTTATTATTATTAAACAAATTTATACAGCCGCCCAACCCACACAGAGGCGGCTTAAAAAATGAGGGTGAATCTATTTACATGGTATTCCGGCGCCCTTTTGACCGATTGGCCCCCACTGTTCAGGACCAGTAGTGGTGGATGGTGAAGAAATGTTTATTTAAATAAACTGAGCACCTTTGTGGAAGGATGTCTCAGCTGCGTTCAAAGGAGTTCTTAGTCTCCTTGTATCATTCCTGGAAAAGAATGATATCAGTAGCTTCCAGAAGGCCCAGCTCCTGGGGAGGTGGGGGGAATCTCATAATCTCTCAATGCTGAATTCCTCAAGGCCACTGAGCAAGCTGACCAGCCTTCTTGCCTATTGCTTGAGGTTAACAGATTAACAGAGTTGGAAGGGACCTTGTAGGTCATCTGGTCCAACCCCCCTCCCGCCCAAGCAGGAGACCCTACACCATTTCTGACCGATGGCAGTCCAGTCTCTTCTTGGAAGCTTCCAGTGATGAAGCTCCCACAACTTCCAAAGGCAACTTCTGTTCCACTAGTTGATTGTTCTCACTGTCAGAAAGTTTCTCCTTGTTTCCATGTTGAATCTCTCCTTGTTCAGCTTTCATCCATTATTCCTTGTCTGGCCTTCGGGTGCCTTGGAGAATAGCTTGACCCCTTCCTCCTCCCTGTGGCAGCCCCTCAAGTATTGGAAGACTGCTATCCTGTCTCCCCTGGTCCTTCTCTTCCCTAGACTAGCCAGGCCCAGTTCCTGCAACTGTTCATTATATGTTTTAGCCTCCAGTCCCCCAATCCTCCTGGTTGCTCTTCTCTGCACTCTTTCTACGGCAGGGGTCTTCAAACTTGACAGCTTTAAGACTTGTGGACTTCAACTCCCAGAATTCTTCTTCCAGTCATGTTAGCTCAGGAATTCTGGGAGTTGAAGTCCACAAATCTTAAACTTACCAAGTTTGAAGACCCTTGATCTGGAGTATCAACGTCTTTTTTTTATAGTGTGGTGACTAAAACTGGATGCAGTATTCTGCATGTGGTCTTACTCAGGTTTTATAGATTTCTTGGGGTTTTTTTCCCCCTTGAAAATATTTCACTTCTCATCCCAGAA
Source organism: Notechis scutatus (assembly GCF_049901735.1). NCBI lineage: Eukaryota > Metazoa > Chordata > Lepidosauria > Squamata > Elapidae > Notechis > Notechis scutatus. The sequence goes on along the minus strand of NC_142012.1, from coordinate 97,189,559 downwards.
GCTTCTTCAGCTTATTTATAATGTACCTGTCTGTGGAGATTCTCAGTCATCCAGCTTATAGTTGTCTCAAAGATGCTCTTTTTTTTTCCTCAAAAGGCAGCTGGACTGTTTTTCCTTGAGGAGAAGGAGGATTGTGGGCTCCTTGGTGCTCTTTAAGCTTGGTGGTTTTCTTGCAGACATTTCATGACCCAACTAGGTAATATCATCAGTGCTAGAAGGGAGAAGGATTTGCAGAGAGGAGGAGGAGGAGGAAGGAGGAAAAGTAGTAGTAGTAGTAGTTTCATCTGTTGTGACTGGATGGTGGGGGGAATGGAAGGAAAGTCAGACTAGAGCTTAATCATTCCAAGGTCCCAGATTAGGATCTGAATGCGGCTTTGCTCCGCATTTGGAAGGCTTCTCACTGGGTGGTCGAATGCATCAAGAAAGACACCAACGCAGGTTCTATCTTGGGTGAGCTGCCCCGATCAGGGTTGGGGGAACTCTTTTTATTGGGAACACACAAAAGGGGTGAGTCTCATCCAATCATTATGTTACATGCGTAGGAATGTTAGTGGATGCATCGCATCTCCCAATAACAATGCCATGGTAAATTTAAACTAGCAAACCAAACTGCATTTCAGTTAACTGCCCTTGTGACGTGTTTTATGGCCTTGTTCCTGGTGTCTGTTTTCAGCCTACGTGAGACCTGGCATGCACCGGAACCATTGAGGTTGCTCACGTGAGGCTTGGCACACAATGGAATTGGCCCATTACAGCATCTCCTCTGTTTTAGTTTTATATGGAGGAAATTCTTCTGGATCTTCATCACTACCCATGCAAAAACTTGTGCGAGCGCACGCATCGGGGTCTTCTGAGGGTATGACTTTGTACAGAGGTTCTTTTTCCCAGAGGGCATTAACCTGTGCAATGGCACGCTTTTCAGCTAATAAAGACAGACTATTGGAGATGGTACGAACAAATATTGGTAACACACATGGAAGAATAACGCATCCTGCAGCAATCATACCTATGAGAGCTACTATGGCTTGTAATCCTGGTAGTTTAGGGAACCAAGAACTAAAAATATTCTTAAAATCAATACCTTGCCATACTTGATTAGGATTGTAGGTTAATTGTCGCATCTCAGTTGTTAATTGCGCTACTACTTTGCCAACTTTGTCAATTTGAAGACAACAGTTCGTAAGATTGAACCTACCACATACCCCTCCTTCTTTGGCTAGTATGTAGTCTAAAGCTAAACGATTTTGGTAGACAGCATGGTAATTTGTCCGTAGCAGTTGCTAGAGTGTTTAGAGCCTTGTCTATACGTTGTCCTGCTAAATCTAAAACAGCTTGTAAACGCATAATTCTATTAATCATGTATATGGGGGTTCTGTACCCCCAGGAGCCGTCTTGGGCCCAACTAGCAATGCTGAAGGTGCAGACGATTCTTTCTGAGGTCCAGGTGTCCCCTTCATATTCTGATTGACAGGGGAAACCTGCAAAGGTATTATCGGTGTCTCTTTTCTTGCGGGATAATGTATCATATACAGGGATGCCCAGTTCTTGCTTAATGGAGATCGGTAGGAGGAAAAAGGAAGGTCTTATCCACCCCAATACACATGACCCTTGCCAATCTGCTGGAAGGGACGGATAGGCTAGGTTACCACAAATCCAATACATGTTATTTGGAGCTGTCCAAATTTGAGAGGATGTTGTGTCATAGAGATAAGGTAGGAGGGAGGTGTTGAATTTGGCAGGTGTGGTGGTAGCATTGTCAGGTGCTGTCCAAGTCTGGTAGGAGTTATCCCATGTACCTAAGCAAAGGAGGTGTCCTACTGGAGTGGATCCATTTCGGGAAAAACAGTTTCTACCAATTAAGTTAGTGGTAATTGTCCAGATAAGTGGATCGGAAGCTATTCTAGCTGTTATGTTTCCTACAGAAGACATGTTATTAAACAGAGATGGCGAGGCTTCTAAGGCTTGCCATGGCCATTGTTCTCCTGTGGTGGTTCCCCCACAGACAAAACAATTGGTTACTGCAAGTTGTTTTGCAATTTTTTCTGCCATATCCATGAACAAGTTTTTTGCAATAATGCTGGTATCAGGGGCCTTTTCTAATTTCCTTAAATTATTATATACTGACCAGCCTAATGATGTTTCCTTGCCTTCATAAATTATTTCAGTTTTTATGGTAATGTAAGTATTTGGGTCTATTCCTGTGCCATCAATCCCTATACCATAAGTTTCCAAGGCAGGGTGTTGCCTGGAGATAGTGATTTCTACCTTATTGTCTGTGGTAGACCCTGATATTTGTTTGAAATGTGACAGATGATTGCAACCTGAGTACCCTCCCCCGGTATAATCACAGACACAAGACCAACCCGAGCACTCAACGGAACCTCCACAAGGGGTCCAGTGGTTGGGGTTCCCCATGGCCCAGTTAATGGGCGTATGACACAAGTATTTATGATTGTGGGCGTACGTTGATTTCCAGTCATCCGACCCGCATGAATGTCCCCCCTGGTTTAGAACAAGCAACACAAACATCAAAGATTAAAACAATTGGGTTAGTACCGTCCTTGAGCACGGTGGTGTGGTTTAGGTAATAAAGTTTTCCTTCCCCTTCAGGATCGGATCTGCCAGAGGTTTTTGGAAGTCCCGCCCATAAGGTGACGTTGAGACGTACAGCTGCCTTGGGATCGTAGCAGATGGTTTTTGAGTTCATCTTGCATAAATGGTCCATGGTCCCATTATTTTGGCAAGTTTTTCCCGTAGGAAGGCACTTCTGCGGTTGTTGGGTATGGTAAATGAGGGTTAGTTGAGTGGAGCCTGCCTGCGTGGTTTTGGTCAGGCAGGGGGTGCAACCATCTGATGCGCTGGCAGAGTTCTGCGATCTCTTAATCCGATGTAGAAAAGGGGTGGCCTGAGCATAAATGTCAGGCTGACTTGCGAATTGTCTGTGATAATGATGAGGTGAACGGGGTCTGAGGACTGTCCAGGATTCATAAGTGTTGCTTATGGAATCATAGAGGCGTCGACCGGAGCAATAATAGGTGGTGGCAGTGGGGCGAAGTATGAGGAGTGTAGTTCGAGGGGGATGTTCAAAAGTGTTGATCTGGAAGGAAGCATTGCTGGAGATGTGGGGCCACGGCTTAGGGAGCGTTGACCATCTGAGGTAGGGGGGAAAGATGTCCCCAGATGCGGTGCAGGTCAGCAGGAGGGGAGTACCTGGTGTGAAGTATGTCACTCGAGATGGAATGGAGACCTTGGAGGCATGTGCAGCAAGAAGGAGGAAGAGGGTCGGCAAGGCAACGGGATGAATCATGTTGATATGTCTGCAGGTGGTGACTTTTCTACCTTGGGGTGGTATGGTCTGATGTGCCGTCCAGGAACCCACAGGACACGATCTGGAAGCTGGATAGCTGCGTAGCCACGACCCCAGGTGAGGAGAGCAGCAGGACCCTTCCAAGTAGGGTCTGGCAGTTGGCGGTAGTATACCTGTGGTTTGGGAGAATCAGGGGAGGGGGGGAGGAAAAATGCCGCTCCGCTGCTGTCATAGCAGGGGTGCCTGAGAGATTGAGGAAGTTGAGAGTATAAAGACAGAGATTAAGAGTGTCTTGCATCGCCGGGAGGCTAGGGGTTCTTTTCCCTTTGATCAAATGTCGTTCTAACGCTGTTTTTAGCGTTAAGTTAGCTCTCTCTGCCAGGGCTTGTCCCTGGCTGTTATAAGGAATACCAAATTTGTGGGTAATTTGCCACTTAGCGCAAAATTCTGACATAGCTGTGCTAGTGTATGCAGGACCATTATCTGTTTTTATTTCATTTGGGCGTCCCAACGATGCAAAAGTGCGAATGCAATGATTGATGACATGTTTGGAGGCTTCTCCTCTTTGCGGAGTCGCCATTATGAACCCTGAATAAGTATCAATTGTAACATGCAGATACTTCCAGGGGGCAAATGAAGGAAATTGAGTAACATCCATTTGCCATATTTCGCAGGCTTTCAACCCATGGGGATTTACTCCTAAGGGAATGGAATGGGCTTGTTGACTACAGGTGGGGCACTGCTGTCTAATGGCTGAGGCTTCTGCCATAGTGAGGTTGAAATGTTTCATGAGAGCTTTGGTGTTTTGATGGAAATAAGAATGACTCTCCCAAGGAGTCAATGTGTGTGATGTCATGATGCCTGCAGCCGCTTGATCAGCCACATCATTGCCTTCCTGGAGGATTCCTGGGAAGGGTTGGTGGCTACGAATGTGTGCTACAAAGAAAGGATGTTGACGCTATGCAACAAGGTGTTGTAATGTAACAAAAAGAGAGAGGAGGTTTTTATCAATAGCAGGAGAGAGGTAAGAGTCATGGATAGTAGAGACTATTTGAGTAACATATAGGCTGTCTAAAATCAAGTTGATGGATTCATTAAAATTCTGCAAGACTAATATGGTTGCAGCAAGCTCAGCTCTAGGATATTATGTCAGCAGGCTTTTCCCCCCAAGTAAGGGCTTCAAACAATGGAGAAAGAATATCAGTGGTTAAAGACAGGAAAGGTCGGGCCCAGTTTATGGTACCCAGATATTGCTGAAGTTGAACCAAGGTGGGTTGAGAAGGTAGAGACAAAGAGGGAAGTGAAGGATAGGCAGTAGCAGAAAGCATTTTATAGCCCAGATATGCGTACGGAGTTAATACTTCAGTGAAATCAATCTGTGTTCTCTGGAAAGGCCAGCCCACTAGGGGTTGCCCTCCCATTTCTTTTTTCCTTGCTGCTTTCTTGTTTACTTTCAAACATATAGTCCGAGAGGGAAGCCCCCCCTCGGGCAGATAGAGGCTGCAGAATCCTCTTGCAATCCTCATTTGCATTTTCAACAGCCAGTTTTAACAGAAGCTTCTTCATTTGAGATTTGCCTATGAATGGCTTTCTGAAGCTCCTCTATGAACGCATCAATGGGACAGAGAGAGAGCTCCTCTAGAGTAAGAGAGCCTTCTCTGCGTCCCTGCACCATGGCTTGTGCGATTGCTCCCATGGGTGTTTGATCCTCCGCTGAATTTGAGTTAGGAGGATTTATGGGTTTAGAAGCTGTGGGGGAGGAAGCTTCTAACAGGAAAGCGTCCTTTGTTTCAGCTGTATAGGGAGGAGGAGGATCCCCCTCAGAGGAGGGGGTCTTGGTCAGCGCTGAGCCATGGATTGTTAAGCATTCCATGACTGTCCTCCACGTGGTCAGAATTTTTGGCAGAGCCCTGGGGTTATCATGAAAATAATCACCCAAAGGTTGCCATGTGGAGACTTTCAAGGACCCTTTCTCCGGATAAGCCGGATATTGTGTGTAAATGTAAGTCAAAAGGGTGATAAGGTCCTTTTTTGTTGGAACCGGGAGCTTTTTGCCCTGATTCCTAAGAATACGAATTGAGCTCTTCGTTAATTCTCCTAATTCCTGCAAATGTGCCATCTGCTCTTTGGAAAATTTTCCGCCCATACTCACCTGAAGGGAGGATGTCTTCTTTGCTGAAGATTCCTGGGGAGGGATCCGTGACACGAGACGGCTTCCCTGAGTTGCAACTGGCTCGTCCGGCCGGGTGAGATAGGCAGTCGAAGAGAGACGCACCCGTTTCTTTTAGCGGATCACGTCGGGGTCACCAATTGCGGCTTTGCTCCGCATTTGGAAGGCTTCTCACTGGGTGGTCGAATGCATCAAGAAAGACACCAACGCAGGTTCTATCTTGGGTGAGCTGCCCCGATCAGGGTTGGGGGAACTCTTTTTATTGGGAACACACAAAAGGGATGAGTCTCATCCAATCATTATGTTACATGCGTAGGAATGTTAGTGGATGCATCGCATCTCCCAATAACAATGCCATGGTAAATTTAAACTAGCAAACCAAACTGCATTTCAGTTAACTGCCCTTGTGACGTGTTTTATGGCCTTGTTCCTGGTGTCTGTTTTCAGCCTACGTGAGACCTGGCATGCACCGGAACCATTGAGGTTGCTCACGTGAGGCTTGGCACACAATGGAATTGGCCCATTACAGCATCTGAATTATAAGTTTCCACCAGTTTTAGACACACACAGGGGCATGCAAAGGGAGTCAGATATATAAACACACAACCTGGCCAGATTAACAACCACAGATTATTTAGCCTCACTGATAGGGGCTTGTACAAGGGATCAACTGAGACAATGGTTATTCCATTTCTTTCTCCCCCCCAAACTGAAGTGACTCTTAAGGGTGAAGGAATGATTTTCACACCTTTTAATTTGATTGTTCTGTTCGTCTGCCAGACCTCAGCAATCAGATGCCTTCTTATCAGCTGGGAGGAAGAAACAAGAGCTCTGCTGAGAGGGTGGAGAGGTCCATACCACCTGTTGATTTAAGAGGCCTCCTGCCCAACACTTTCCTGGTGGCTGAATGGATTCCCGGTTTTGGATCTCCGATTCTGGAACAAGACCTGAAAAACCAGGAAGGAGACCAAGACCAGCCCTGTAATTGGCCTTGCATCTCTCTGCCCTCCTCGCCTTCTCATCCCCAGATACCCCTTAACCCCATTGGTGGGATGCGCAGTGCGATTCCTTCCTACATGTATTTGGGGCTCTGACATGCAGGGCGCTCTTGGATGGTGCATCCTGGGAGGCCCACATGCTCCCTGGTGTAAATCGTCCGCTTATTCTTCCCCTCGCCTCTCTCAGTTCCAACTTTGTCCCATTTTCCTGAAGGGAGAAAAGAAAAGAGTAGAACCTGAAGTCCAATTTGATTCTGGAAGGAGATGGGCAGGATTCACGCCTCTAGCCCAAATTCTCTTTTAACTGTGGCTTCTTTTACCAGCACCAATGTTCTCACAGCACCAAAAGAAAACTCCCCAACATAATGAGATACCTGATCTTGTATCATGTTTTTCTGAGTCCACTGCTCCTTCTTCTCCCTCACCAGCCCTTTGCCCTGGTTGGTGGGACTATCTGTCCTTCTGAGGATTCAGCACGGGGCTATATAATATATGGATTATTGTTTGGGGCTGTCTGAGGAGCTCCCCATTTCCATTTTTTTTTAATTTTGAAAATTTTTATTGAAGAAAAACAAACCAGAACAATATACATTAAAAAACATTGAACATGGTACAATCCTCCTAACAGATATCTTTGTCATATATTGCTAATTCACATATAGATACATTTACACTATGTATGTATGTATGTATGTATGTATGTATGTATGTATGTATGTATGTCTCACTTTTCTTCTTTCCCAAAAGATGAAAGAATACAAACTCACACAAACACAGGCAGGCAAGCTGGCTCGGACTTCACAGAGTTAATTCTTTGGAACTGATAATATCCTTGGCATTCCAACACTCTCTGCCTGCCAAGTCCGAACTGATAACAAATAAAAATCTACTCACAGAAAAGGCAGTCCACAAAAATCATTCACGAAGAAAATCTGAAGTAAGATTAAACTTTGTCCCGTACAAAGTTCCAGCCGAAAACACACCCACTTTTATCCCCTGTGGGGTGTGGCTCAATGACTCAGCTCATTCTCTGACCCTCCCACGCCTCTTACGTTGCTGCTCACGTTTCTCCCTATGACGCTACTTAGGATCAAGCCAACACTCTTCCTCTTTACTTCCTTTCAGCTGCTGCTCCAATATGCCTTCCTCCTGATTAATCTCAGGCTGTTCCTCTCAGTTGTCTGATGAAACCTGAGGCATTATCAGGGAGGAAGGCATTGCCAGAGAGGAAGGTCCTGGGGAGGAAGGCATTCCCAGTTCCTCCTTCTCATCTTCCAGGTCTTCTTCCTCTGATAGCATAGGCTCGGGAATCGGGGCCACAACATACATACATACATACATACATACATACATACATGTGTGTGTGTGTTTGTGTGTGTGTGTGTGTGGTATTCAGCTTTGTTCGGGTATATTCCCACGTCATTATGGTTGTCCTTTAAAGTTGTAGCAACGTTTCAGCAGAATCTCATCTGCCATCATCAGGCTTCTCTATTGTGTTCATCTGTGAGTCAGACTTTCACAGCCGTTTCTGTTTTAAATTTGGGGCTAGCCTACTGCTGTGCCAGAATGTTTTTTTCTTCATCCTGATTGGTTGGGAATCTTGGTCTGTGTTTATTGGTCTTGGAGTTTGCTGTGTTCTGCTTGATTGGTGTTTCTAATATCTTCTGTCTGTTTTGTGGCAGAAACATTGTGTTTCCTGTATTGGAGGCTTTTAGTGAGGCTTGGCTCTGAGTAAATGGACGGCTATCATTTATTAGGAAGCTAGATTTCATCTGGGTGCCTGGTTCGGGTGTGTTTGAGCTGGAGGTAGGGGTGGGGGTCTGTTTATGCCAGGTGTTTGCCTGGCTTGTGGTGTGGAGATTTTTTGTTTGTGAGTGCAGGCTTCCAGATAATTGACAGTCTGGTGGAGTCATCTCTTCTATTCATGCTTTCAGGTCTTTTTTCAATCTCTATGGCTTCTCTGATAATTCTGTAGCTGGGGTTTTCTATAGTGGCTAGGGCTTTGGTGCCATTGAAGTCGATGCTATGGCCTGTGGCTTTCATGTGTTGGAGTAGTGAGGAAATGTGTTCCAGCTTTTTTACTGCATTTTTGTGTTCATCCAGGCGGGTACTTATTCTTCTATTGGTCTGTCCAATGTATGTGGCAGGGCATGATGCACAGGGGACTTCATATATGCCTTGGTTTTCCAGGTCAATTTTATCTTTGGGGTTTCTTAGGATGGCTGCTATTTTTCTGTCTGTTTTGAAGGCAGTCTTGATGTGATGCCTGTATAGTAACTTACTGATTTAGTTTGTAGTACCTCTTATGTAGGGCAGGACAGCTGTTCCATAGGTCTGTTCATCTTCTAGGTCTCCATTATGTCTCAGTGTGTTTTTGTGGATCAGGCCTGTGATTTTGCTTTTGTGGAAGCCATTTGGTTGTCAGTGCTTTGGTCAGGGTGCATAGTTCAGTCTTTATGTGTGTCTTGTCTGCCAGGCGTTTGGTTCTGGCAATTAGTGCTTTGGCCACAGAGTTTATTTGTGCTGGGTAGTGGTGGGATTGGGCATTGAGGTAGCAGTTGATGTGTGTTTTCTTCTGGTATATGGTGTGTCCTAGTGTGCCATCTGTGGTTTTTTTTTTTTTTTTGTAGATTAGTATATTTAGGAATGGTAGTTTGTTTCCATTTCTATGGTGAATTTGATTTTTGGGTGTGTGCTTTTTAGGTGTGTTAGGAAATTGTTTAGGTTTTCTTTTCCATGGGGCCAGATCACAAATGTGTCATCGATGTATCTTAACCATAGTTTGGGTTTGTGTGGCATTAGCTAGGGCTCTGGATTTGAATTCTTCCATGAACAGGTTTGCAATGACGGGTGACAGTGGTGATCCCTTAGGGGCTCCTTCAATTTGCTTGTATCTTTGTCCTTTGTATATGAAATATGTGTTGGTTAAGCAGTGTTCTGCTAGTTCCATGATGTGTTTAGCTGGTTGGTATTTATTTTTGATGATTTCAAGAGTTTCTTTTATTGGGACTTGAGTGAATAGTGAAACCACGTCAAAACTTACAAGCAGATCTTCTTGTACCACGTGTAGATCTTTGATCATTTTTAAGAGGTGGTATGAGTTTTGTACATGTGAAGCTGCTGCTTCAGCATGGGGCTGTAGCTGCTTTGCTAAGTGTTTAGCTAGGTTTTGTAGTGGTGCTCCTCTGGAGCTGACTATGGGTCTGAGAGGTATGCCTTCTTTGTGTATTTTTGGGAGGCCGTATAGTTTGGGGCATCTGGAAGATTTTTCTCTTGGGATGATTGTCTGTTGGATCTCTTTGCTCATGTGGCTCGTTATAATTTTCTTGTTTATTTTTTCCAGATATGTGGTTGGGTCCATGTTTATGGGTTTGTATGTGGAGTCTTGGAGTAGGTCTGTCAATTTTGTTTCGTAGTCTTTTCTATCCATTACTACTGTGGCATTACCTTTATCTGCTGGAAGTATGATTATGCTGCTGTTGTTCCTTAGGGCTTGCAGGGCTTTTAGTTCCTCTTTGTGCAAGCTGCTTTTGGGTGGTTTGCTTGTGCATAGGATGTTATTAACTTGGTGTCTTATTCTATCAGCTTCATCTGTATTTAATATAGTTAGGCTGGATTCTACTCCACATATGATGGATTCTGTGGGAATTTTTTGGGGTGCTATAGCATAATTGAATCCTTTAGTTAGGACATCTGTTTCTGTTTTGGTGAGTTCTCTTTTGGAAACGTTATATACTAATTGTTTCAGGTGTTGTGAGTTGTTGGGGGCTTTCTTGTCATGTTCTAATTTCTTTAGTTTCTTCAAGAGTTTGTCATTTTTGTAGGTGGTTTCAGTTTCAGCTCTCCAAGTTGTAAGTTGTTTTATCTTGTCCCAAAGTAGAGGGTGGATTTTGCTGCTCAATTCCAGGTGTAATGTTAGCAAATCTTTGTTTAACTGATCCAATTGGAATCTCTTTCTGTGGAACTCGTTCCTGAGTAGAGCCATTTCAGTTCTTTTCAGGATATGTTTAGTAGCTGCTGTGCTGTGATGAAATGTTAATTTGAAGCAGGTTGGTGTTGCATTGTTGTCTCTACGGCTGCATAGGAATTTGAGGTCACATAGGTCACGTAGGAATTTGAGGTCACAGCCAGGCACCCAGATGAAACCTAGCTTCCTAATAAATGATAGCCATCCATTTACTCGGAGCCAAGCCACACTAAAAGCCTCCAATACAGGAAACACAATGTTGCCAGCCAATCAAGACCCAAAAAAAGCCACAAAACAGACAGAAGATATTAGAAACACCAATCAAGCAGAACACAGCAAACTCCAAGACCAATAAACACAGACCAAGACTCCCAACCAATCAGGATGAAGAAAAAACCATTCTGGCACAGCAGTAGGCTAGCCCCAAATTTAAAACTGAAATGGCTGTGAAAGTCTGACTCACAGACGAACACAATACAGAAGCCTGATAATGGCAGATGAGATTCTGCAGAAACGTTGCTACAACTTTAAAAGCACAACTATAATGACATGGGAAAATACCCAAACAAAGCTGAATACCATACACACACACACATACACACACACACACACACACATTAGATCATTTCTTAATGTCTTGATCCTTCCTCTTATCTAACCAGCCATAGAACTTATCCCATATTTTATAATAGTCCGATTCATCCTTATTTTTTAATTCTTTTGTCAATTTGTCGATTTCTGTGCACATCCAAATTTTCCTAATTATATCTAGTATGTTTGGAGTTTCTTTACCTTTCCATTGTTGTGTGTAAGCCAATCTTGCGGCTGTAATTATATGGATTATTATATATATATTATCTTTGACATATTTTCCCACATTAATCCCTAAGAGAAAAAACTCCAGTCTATATTCTATTTTAGTTCTACCTATCTGTTCTAGCCATTTCTGTATTTTTTGCCAAAAGTTTTGGGCTTCTTTGCAACTCCACCACAAATGGTAATATGTTCCCTTTTCTTTGTTACATTTGCAACACGGTGGGAAGTTTTGGATACATTATTGCCAATCTTGATGGGGGTATGTGCCATTTGTAAAATAATTTATATAAGTTTTCCTTAAATGGTGTGGCCAAAGTCATTTTTTTATTTCTTTCTCATAATATTTGCCAATCGTCTAGATTAATACTATAACCAAAGTTTTTCATCCATCCCACCATAGTTTCCTTTACTTTTTCTTCCTCCAATTTGCATTCCAATAAAACTTTATAATTTTTTTTTCATTTTCTCATCGGTTCCTAATAGTACTTCATCTAATTTTGTTTTGGATCTGCTAACTCTCCACTCTTTGTTATCCCTCAAATATTTCGATTGAAGTTGCAAATAAGCCCACCATTCTATATCAATTCCTTGATCTTTCAGGTCTTGTCTAGATTGTAATTCCCGTCATTTAATATGTCCTCATCCATAATAATTTTTCCTTGTCTAAGTAGATGTGGATGCATCAAGGCTTCCAAGGTAGAAAGCCAAATAGTGTTTGTACATAAATTTGTTTATGGCTTTGCCCCGACTCTATCTGAGTTTATGTCTTTGAACATAATTATGGCCCATTTGATTATCCTGCCAGGGGAAGGCGTGCCATCCCGACTGCAAGTTGTAAACCTCTAATACTAATATTAATTTATTCTTATGATTTATCCAGTCCTTCACTCATGTTAGAATTGCAGCTCTATAATACAATTCCCAGTCAGGTAGGCCAAGTCCTCCTCTTTCTGTGGCATCTTGCAGCAAATTCAATTGATTCTTCGTTTTTGTTTTTGCCATATAAAATTCAACATCAATTTATTCAAATTGTCAAAAAAACTTTTTTTCCAATTTTATGGGAGCATTGCCCCAAACCCGAGAAATCCCCTTCCTTGCTTTTACTACCCCCTAAAACTGGGTTTATAACGAATTGGGTGCTTTGCTCCATCGGCCAGAGCCTGGCTCTCTCCAATTCATGGCCCCAAACGGGCTAGCCGACACCCTCCATCTGCTTTGCCCCGTAAAGGGCAAAACAGGGACAACCAGAGGAGGTGAAATGGAGCGCTCCAAAGGTGATTTCTTAGCTGAGTTGCTGAGGTTCCTTTTGGATGGTTCTCTTTGCAGGAGAAAATGGCCTGTATTGGATCTCCAAGAGGTCGGAGGAGGCTGCAGATACTTTGGGGATGGGCTTTTTTATACCCTTCAGCCCTGGGCTCAATCTTTGACCCTCCCCACCTCTGGGCTTCTTTATTGCCCAATGGGGGGGGGGGGTGAGTGGGAGGAGATCAGGATCCTTGGCTTTAAAAACAACCTTTGCTTTTGCTTCTTATTTACACAATGGAAAAAGAGGAAAAGGAAGAAGAATGAAGAGCAAGGAAACAGGATTGGGCCTTCAGAGCCTCCAATGGTCCTTCAGGGGTTCCCTTTTTATCTTGGTTCCTGTAATTTATTTTTTATTCCTGATCTGTGTTAACAAAATTTCTATTCCAAGAATAAGGATTCGAGGTGACATCGGACAACCCTGTGTCACTCCTTTGGCTATATTAAATCTTCCAGTAAAGTCGGAGTTAATCATTACACTAGGTTGCCACACATTTCCACTACCATTTTTTCAAAATTTGGCCCAAACAGCATCTTTTATTTGACGTAGAAAGAATTCCCAATTTAAATGATCGAAAGCTTTTTGCGCATCCAGAAAAATCAGTGCTGCTTGTTTTTTGAGGTGTTTTAACCATTGCTTCTTTTACCAACTCCAATTTTCTCACAGCACCAAAGGCAAGCCACCCACGTT
>NC_142012.1:94853591-94926091 GCF_049901735.1 Notechis scutatus | reverse complement strand
CAAAGTGCTATTGTTATTGCTACTCATATACTGCTTTGAACAGGAACATTATGATCAATTACATTTTACTTAATACTCAATCTTGTTTTTCAATATGCATTCATAAAAAAATTAGAAACTAAGAACTTGTAGCCATCAGCAGATAAATGTGATATGCTTATCCCATAATATGTAACGAGCATGTGGTGAGGTTTTAAAATGGGCCATTGCATTTCTAGTCAACCCCAAAGCATAACATAATTCAAGTAAAGGCTCAGAAAGGATTATTTTTTTGCTGTGCTCCAAATTAAGCTGTAGTTTGAAGGTATAAATGTCCATCAACAATAGAGATATTGAACTATACAACCTACAGTATATGATTAGAAATGATGCCCTGAACAATGTTTCAAATAATTTTAAAATAATTTTCAAATAACCATCATCAAAACCATTTTGCAAACAGGAGAATTTTGACGTCTTAAACCAACTCCAGGAATACCATGTTAACAAGCACCATGAACTCCAACCTTTATGTTTAGTGGCAATATTGAAGCGTTTGCAAGTTGCATTTACAGTATCTCATAGCTTGTGCTATTAAAAAGGCATTCTCTTTACTCAAAAGTAAATTTAAACACACTGAGGTGTTTCACAATGATTATTATATGTAAATCGAGCCTGCAACTTCAGGTGTTTATGTCCAATGCCCTAGATCCTTTCTCTCCAATATGATACTTGTCCTACAAATGTATTTTTTTTCCATTTGAGAATATACATTCTACAGTGATTATGATCATTTCTCATTAGTGGAGAATCTGTGGAGGTGAGGATAGGGAACAACAACTCCTTAATATGTGTGTTTCTGCAAGTTTCAGCATTCCCTTGAAACTAATATTTCTCTTCTTGTTCCTCAATGGCTTCATTTTGGTTTTGCTACTATCAGCACTTCTCACCTGACTTTGTTATTTGAAGAGGAGATTTCAGCATTACTAGAGGTTGTATTATTTCAGATATTACATACCACTATCTGTTATAGTAAATTTTGACAATCTTCACAATAGAACAATTAAAATACAATAACATAGTAAATTAAGAATACTATTAATACATACATTTCAAAAAGGGAAAAGGGGAGGGGGAAAGGAAAACCACAAAATTCATTCATGCTGTGTTCCGAGAGGGTTAGGGTGAAGAGATAAGTAGGTACTTCTCAAACAGTTCCTTGGGGTATGGTGGAACAGACCAAACTTCTTAGCATACGCAGTAGAGTCTTTCCTGAAAATAATAATGAGCCCTTAGATATGTAATACTGAGATTAGCTCGCATATCTTGGATTCCAGGTTGCCTTTTGCATCAAAAGCAAATTCTTTAACACAAACATAGCTCTGTATACAGGTAGCCCTCGAGTTGCGACCACAAGTGAGCCCCAAATTTATGTTGCTAAGTGAAACACTTGTTAAGTGAGTTTGCTTCATTTTATTATATGATTTTATTATATTATACTATATTAATTTATTTGATTCTTTGAATTAGTTTTATTGTTTTAAACGTTTTCTTGTTTTAAATCTGGTTTTTAAGTATATTGATGGGCATTGATTCTTTTTATTAGTTTTATGGTTTTAAATGTGGCTTTATATTCTGTAAGCTGCCTTGAGTTGCCATGGGCGAATAGGCAGCAATATAAATTCAATAAATAAATAAGTAAGTAAGTAAGTAAGTAAATAAATAAATAAATAAATTTTACGACTTTTCTTGCCACAGTTGTTAAGCGAATCATTGCATTTGTTAAATTAATAATATGGTTGTTAAGTGTGAATCTGGATTCCCACATTGTTGTGATTAGCCGGCAGCAGGTGCAGACGGCTGAGGAGAGCAACGACTCAGATGAGGAGCCAGGATCATTAGGGCATGGACTGCTGCCTTCAGAGATTGTGGGGGCTGGGAGCAGCGATGAGGAAGTTCCTGAGGAGCCTGTGCCAAGTGCGTGTGCATGCAGGGCTGCTTGCAGGAAAGAGCAGCGGCTGCAGCACGGGTGACTCAGGAGTAAGGCTGCAAGGTAATGGTCCCTCCTTCAAGAAGATAAAAGCCAGCTGTTCTTTGTAGGAAGCAAAAACGTTCTGAAACTCACCCTCGTGGACATTGCAGTATCTTAGGTTGGTGTTTGAAGATTCTTGTGTTGTAAAATATTTCTTATCTGTTATTCTTGGCAGCCTCGCAGAGTTTTGGCGAGGCTTGTGCTTATCAAAGTTAATTAGTTTGCAGCAGCCTTTTAACCATGGATTCGTAAGAATCATTAAAAGGTTTCTGTTCCCTTTGATTCATGTTTGTTTTATTGGAAAAGGGTTTGGGTCAGAACACCCATTGACTTTGCTGGTCAGAAGGTCACAAAAGGGGATCACGTGACTTTGGGACACAGAAATGGTCATAAATATGAACTAGTTGCCAAGCCTCTGATCCTTGATCACATGACTGTGGGGATGCTGCAGTGGTCATAAGTGTGAAAAATGGCCATAAGTCACTTTTCTCAGTGCCGTTGTAACTTTGAACGGTCACTAAATAAACTGTTGTAAGTCGAGGACTACCTGTATTGGAATCAACAAGGTAGCAAATATGACGGTGAATAATTGAATCAGCTTTACGTATTCTTCTACTATTTTTGACACTGTTCTTCCAAGGTTCTCAGGCCTTCAGACCAGTGCTTTTTATTTTATTCTGATGAGAACCATATGAAATGGTTAGGCTGGGAAATCTGGACCCTTTGAACTATAGTCATTCAATGGTGATGAAGGTCTGAAATTGGGTTTTTGTAATAAAGATGTGCAAAACATTTCAAATTGGAAACTGGCTGTTCGGTTTGTTTTGAGCTTGGGGCCCTGTGGTAAGGTTACAATACCATAGGAGCACTTCTGAGGAGATAAGAAGATCACATTATGAATTCAAGTTATGTGTTTTAAGCAGTGGTGAGATTCAAATGATTTTAGTACTGGTTCTGTGGGCATGGCTTGGTGGGCATGGCAGGGGAAGGATACTGTAAAATCTCCATTCCCACCCCACTCCTGGGGGAAAGTTACCACCGGTTCTCCCGAACTATTTAAAATTTCTGCTACCAGTTCTCCAGAACTGGCCAGAACCTGCTAAATACCACCTCTGGTTTTAAGTAGTCTGTCTAAAGGTAGTCCTTGTTTTGTGACTGCCTTGTTTAGCAAGCATTTGCAGTAAGATGGTGATAAAAGAGTAATTTTGCAATAAATCTTTGCAATTACAACTTTCCAAAGTCTACAAAGCAAAGAAAGCTGAGGTAAAATTGTAAACCCAGTTGCAGTTTTACTTAGTGACTACTTTAGATAACAACTGCATTGTACCAGTTGTGATAATTAAATGATTAATTATCATTTTAATTAATTAAACGTCTACTTCCTACTCCTAGTCTGATAGAATGTTAAAGTTCTTTGGGAAAGAAAAAAGTGGATGGAGAAGATGCTCATGGGTTTCATGAAAAGACAACTAGAAGTAAAAAAAAAATGGACAAAAAAGTGAAAATCAGTGATCTAAGATGTATGTGCTGGCATATTGTTCCAATTTTCACACAATAAATTAAAATTTAACAGTTCCGTACACAAATGACAAAATGTACAGGGAGCAGTCAGGCAAAATTACCTTACAATGTTCTTGATTGAAGGATGACTTTGGGGGAAAATTTAGGCAAGAGTTTCATTATCCTGCTACATCATCCAACGGTATTTGGTAACACTTCTCTCAGATCTAGATCCTTTCCAAAACATTTCCCTTTTGAACATTTACATTTTGAAGAAAAAACTGTCTCTTCATTAGCATGGAAAGCTTTTGAACCAATAAGCATCCACTTGCTGCTTTACCACAAAGGAGATAATCACGTTTCTTCCATTGAATGCTTTCCATTATTTGAAAAGATGCCTTTGTCTTGATCTGTCTCTGAAAATTCATTATTAAGGTTAGGGTTAACTACAAAGGGATCTATTGCAAGATATCATAACGTGTCCCAGTTATTTTAAGGAGCAAATAATAATAGTGTAGTTCGCCTGCTTAACATTAGAGAGAACTGAATTATACAGAATCCACAATTTGTTTTGGATTCTTGAAGAGTTCCCATACCTAATGATTGATATTCTGGAAAGTAATGGAGATTCTGGATAGAGAGGACCATTGGTTTGAAAGATGGGTAAAAGAGGTCATTTAGGTTAATATTGAGAAGTCCTCTCTCAATGGGGTGGGGTGGGGTGGGAATAAAACAATTAAGACACCACCTATTTCCTGTCTACAACACTGTCCTTTCAGCAGTTCCAAGATGATTCCACAACCAATTGCATTCCTTGACACAGATGACCCTGAGGGTACAGATAAACCCCCAAATGGCTCAAGAGTTCTGAGGGAAAATGCTAAGACCAGGTGACTGCAAAGAAATATGATCATTCCATCCTGTCAGAATAATCCCTCCATAGCTCCCACCATTTTGTCAGAACCCAATGAAGCTTCTTGGATGAGAAGTGAAATGTCTTCTTCCTCAAGGAAGAAACAATCTACCTGCCTTTTGAAAAAGCACCTTTGAGACAACTATGACCTGGATGATGATAATCTTCACAAACATACCTGATAATGCTTTTACCATTCAACTAACAATAAATAATGCAGACAGAAAACTCATATTCTACATTCAATATTCACCATCTAAAAAGTCACTGGTATTATAAAGTAGGCCACAGAAAGTGCTTTAGTGCAAACATTAATGCAAATTATTAAAAGTTTAAATGCATATTTACAAGTCTGTTGTAAAATTCTGAGAAAAGGGAAGCTTTGCATATTTCCTATTTCAGTTTCTGCAGCTTGTGTCAGAAGTTGTAAGTGTTTAGGATAGATAAAATCGCCAATCCATACATCTTACACTCATTTGCTGTTGCCTGCCCTAACTCCATTTATTATTACAAGGTGTGCCTTAAATGGGTAGTCTTGGCCATAGTGAGGTACAAAGGGATGTTCCTTCTCTTCTGAAAATCTTAAATCTTTAAAAGCTAAAATCTGAAGGACAAAAAAGTTTATTAATTCCTGAGACTTCTTTGGCCATGTATAACTCTGGACAACTTACAACAACCATAAAGCACTAACAAAAATGGTAAAGCTCCTTGAGAAACTGCCTCTCCCCAGTTACACCCACCTGTCTGGCAATATGTTGTAGGACGTTTCAGGGCTTGTTTGCCAGAAAAGTTGTCTGGCAAGACCAAGGAAAAGAGTTTTTTCTGCCATGGTACCTTCTCTGAGGCATGTGTTGGGACCATGAATACATTTTCTGTTACAAAGTTTGTATAACTCCAAAGAAGTTTCGTATTAAGAGTGATGTTTCCAATTGAAAATCAAGCGATGTTTGTCCCAAGGCAATAGAGGCTGAGAGAGGATATATTTCAAGGAAATGGGCTTTATGTTCCTATCTTTCTGACAGAATGCCCCACATTCCATGTTTTTACCATATGTTCCACCTAAAAGCTATAGATGATTTCGAATTTACATGCTTACTCTATTCTGCCCTTTTCCTAACATTGTGAGACCATATGCAGTTCTACCCTGCAAACATGAAAATGTATTACAATAAGAACATACATATACTTGCTGTAATGTTCCTTCCTTCCTTCCTTCCTTCCTTCCTTCCTTCCTTCCTTCCTTCCTTCCTCCCTTCCTTCCTCCCTCCCTTCCTCCCTTCCTTCCTTCCAACAGCCAAAAGACACTCAAAGTCAGGAAAATAATAAACTAAAAGCAGGTGGCATGTGGAGTGGGAAGGAACTAATTCACCCATCCTTGTCTCTACTGTCTCATTACTGACTGAAAATCATTAGACATTCCATGTGATCTGTTCACATTATTACTTTTATGGTAGATTAAAGATACAAGTGATTTTGTCCATTCATATTAAGACTGAACAAATAAAAAATCAAACGAAGGGAGGAAAGGTGTTACATTAGCAGAGCTCTGCTAATCTATCTATGTTTAGAACAATGGAAGGAAAATCTATAATGATCTTTTCTGTGGTTAATGTTTCATAGTTACATAGGGACAATTTCCTTTAACGTGATTCATAAATGTGTATTTAGCGATTATTGCAAACACAATTTAAACTTCATGGATTTTGAAATTAATTATACCTATAGCAAACTACGTGCTTTAAACGCTGTGACAATAATACAATAACACAAAATCTTTTCAAAACCATTAATGAACAATTTGTAGGATAGCCTGGCAATTAAAATTATAATTATTGCTGTGAAAATTGGCAATTTGACAACGTTGAAAAATCTTTTTGATGAAAATCAGCAGTAAGATAGTTTCATAATAATGATTTATCTATATTTCAAAACTTTTAAATGGCTGGGTAATCAGAGAGAGAGAGAGACAAAGAGAGAGAGAGAGAGAGAGAGGAAAGATACTCTACCTTCTTTCTCATTCTGTTTTTCTCTCTCTCTGTGTTTGTGTGTCTGTGTGTAAAATTAAATCAAAATAACAACACATTCATTTTCCCTTCTATTCCTCCTCTCCTGATTTCCCGTAAGTGTTGTTTTTTCAGGAAATACTTTTGAGACATTTCATTATATTAAAAATATCCTGTGGAATAATTCAAAATTTTAATAAGTGAAATATTGCAAATGGGTACTGATATTTGATAAATCCTGGGAATATTACATGGCTGTTGTTCTGAAAAAATCTAGAAGCAGGAGTGTAATGCATATGCTAGTTTCATTGGAGATAACTCTTAAGAAATAAATTATGTATATATAGACATACCCAAGCTTCTAATGATGAAGACTTTTGATTCCAAAGTGGTAACATAAAGTAAGGAGGAATCCTTATTACATGAAAATTTTCTTGATACTCTGAAGGTTGTGAAATATAACCTCTTCTAGTCCAAAATGCAATGTACAATTGTTTGAAAATATATATTTTAAATGCATAGGTAATTTATTTTCTATTTTTACTATTTTACATATTGTTCGCTGTTACAGCTGCAATAAAAAAACTTATCTGGAAACAAATCCTATATACAGAATATATATAATGTTATGTAGGCATACATATTGGATCATAATATAAAAATACTGTTTTTCTTTTGTCTAGAATGACTAATTGCTTCTTGTAACTTAGTCTACAATTGCTTTGATACCCTAAAATTTGGAAAACTATGTTCTACCACTAGTGTTTGGTTATCACTGTTAATATGGAAAGTAGGGGGAAAATGAAGAATGATAAAAATAATATATATGGGAACTTCAGCAACCTGCAATGCATAAACACTGGAGCTAAAGAAGGAATTCATTCTTCTTTCATGATTTGAATTGCATAGAACATAAATGTTCAAAGTCTACAAAAACCTCCCACATCCATTCCCTTCAGTGTCAGGCCTTCTTCCCACAGCCCAAGTCCACATACTCAGCTGCACTGTTTATATCTATGAATCTTGGCTTTACTTTTCTTTATGAGGGATGTAAAAGCAATGTCTTCCCCAATCACTCTCACCTCTAGTACAGTACATGTATATATAAGTTATATGTTCCCTTTTTTGTTGATCGATTTGTCTTTGGTTCTGATGATCTGGTTGACTGTAATGTTTCTAGCAAACGAGGACTGAATTCAGCATTAGAAGCAAATGCAAGATCTACAAGTGAACATAATAATCAGGTCTTGCTTTAGTCAATAGAGCAGGAAGATGGAAGATCTCTCTGAAGATCTTTGAATTCTCAAAGTGTTTTTGTGAAAAATTAGGGTACCCTCAATAAAAAATGAGGGGCAAGGAGATAAAGGGGGAAATGATAGATTTGTTTCACCTTGTTATTTCCCCTATTGAAATGATTATAATTTCAAAGTGCTTATTCTCATGATGCTTCTATTTTTTGCTTCTGTTTATAATTATGCCTCTATAGAAATGCTGATGTAAATCCACCCTGATTTGGGGGGACGGAATCATGGGAGAGGCAGAACTATATAGCATGGGCTCTTCACCAGCTGAAAGCACTATATATTATGGAAATATTTGCTGATCTTCCAAGAGGAAAAGACAACCAACTCATCCTCTAAGCTTCATGACTTTCCACATTAACATTAGTGCCAATTTCTTTTAATTAGCCTTGTCATTCTTTATGCAGCCCCATGCATATAAAAATTAATTATCTGTAAATTCACATCTTCATAATTTCTAGCTTTCACTTCAGTTGTTCTTGGTGACATTTTCTTAAGAACACAGTTATCAGGAAATTGCACATGGAGAACAGACAATGTTTCAAAAGGTTAAAAAAATAAACAGAGAGAGGGTGGATGAGACTTGAACAAAATATCAACACATAAACAGCATATAAAACTTTAAACTTCAGCCACCACATGATGGAGGGTTTTTGCTTTGAGACTTCAGAATGAAACATTTAAGCACCATTAATATACACATTCCGTTTTTATTAAATTGAATTATCTGTTACCTAGCAAATCTTGCTATAAATTTGTTAAAGATTGCATATTCCCCTTCATTTTGCATTTATACCATTTTTACGAGCATTGGGGAGGCCGACATATTAGGAGAAAAGAATCAAAATGAGTTCCTTTACTTAAGAAAACAGTTTTATAGATTATTTGCTTCAGAGCAAAATATTGAGCAACAGAGTTTTTGTGGGATTCAGTAGGCATAACAGAATAATAGAGTTGGAAAGGACTTTAGACATTTTCTGGTCCATCTCCCTGCTCAAGCAGGAAACCTATACCATTTTCAACAAATGGTTGTCTAATGTTTTCCTAAAACATTTTTTAAAAAGCATTCACAAATTTGGAAGGTAAGCCATTCCACTGATTAATTGTTCTAACTCACAGGAAATCTCTCCTTAGTTCTAGTTTGGTTATCACCTTGATTAGTTTCCATCCATTGTTGCCATGTTTTCACTTATGGTCAACATTATTGGGTGCATTTTGGAGAGTTATGGAGTTAGGAAATTCCATAGAGATATTTCAGGATTAAGTATATGACATACATCAGTTTGGAAACAGTGTGTTTACTACTCATTGATAAACCAGTAGTGGGAGACATTGAAATGAACAAAAATGACTAATGAACTAGGCCTTCGGTTGTGACAGATTGCCATTTTATTCCTGTTTTTCAATTTAGATTTGTTCTGCTATGTTCCAGAAAATAGGCTCTCCAAGTTGCAGGAGTAAGTAGGAATACTGCGTAGGGCGCAGTACAACCAAATATATATTCTTGATGTGAATTCAGCAGTCTTCCAGAACATTAAGGAGCATTTGTAAAATGCATCCCCCTCATGGCTTAGTCACCGTATGCAATGGCAAGTGTGCTGTAGAGATTCTGGCTACAAAACTGCTTGAAAAATGAACCTGTAGGATAGGAGGTTTGATGTGAAGGCTGTTTCCCAGCTTTTATTCTCATGAGAAAAATTGATTCTATTATAATATCTAATCTTTCTCATTTCCAAAAATGAGATAGCCATAGGAATATTTTAAAAAAATAACTAGATAATAAGGGCCAATTGTAAGTTAGCAGATCATTGATATATTCCTCCATGTACAGGAGGTATTGTATCACAGTAAGAGGAACAAACACTACCTTTGTGCTAGAACAACTAATGACCTGGAGCTAGCTCACTGGCAACATGGCAACTAGTCTTGTCCTCAACAAATATTTATGGGACATGAATATGACACCCAGCTGTTAAGCTAGTTTTCTAAAGCCTGGTAATTGGGGTTTATATAATGACTCAATCTTCTATGGTTTCTTCTGACATGTATGAGCATGTAGACTTGGCATATTTCAAGTCCCATCATTAAGCAGTGTCATCTGATGAGACCCAAGAAGTGTCCTTTGTCTGTTGCAGCACCTGCTGTCTGGATCACCATTCCTCCTGATATATGAGTGGTTCCTGCCTTGGTCATATTTAACAGGACCCTTAATCAGGGCTCTTTCCCACAGCTTGAGTCTTGTAGGTTCAATAGGTCTTATTGTTCTTCAATACACATTCTTCTTCCAGATGAGTGTTTCAAAACTTTGGCAAATTTAAGCTGTGTGGACTTCAACTTCCAGAATTCCCTCACCACAGTGTTCAAGTTGAAGTCCACACAGCTTAAAGTTGCCAAGGTTGAGAAATACCATTCCAGATATTTGGATTTTAATTTAATTAGTTTCTTTCTACTGTACTCTACTTTGGGTTATCACCATAGAATTGATCAGCCTTATAAATGTAATAAAATAAGTAATATCATTTTCATGTTCTTAAATTTAGCATTCTCTTGAATAATGTCTGATGAAATATTGTACATCTGGGCTTCATTTTGAAGAAACACTCTGAAAGGATTGGATTTCTTATGCTTCTAAACATTGTACTCGAATAACTTAAACTTTGAGTTCAAAAGAACTCATTAAAAAGGTATAGATATATTGAGCCAAAGTGTTATCTTTATCTTCTATATCTGTGACCTAATCTTGTCTTTCTACATTGTTGTCATCTGCCCTAATGCTTAGTTGCTAGGGAGAGCACAGCAAAATCTTAAAATGACAAAGAATGGGATAATGAGCTCCCTATTTCTTAGAATTAAACAAAAGGAACTGGCTACAAATAAAAGGTGGATTCAGAAGGGAGTGGAATATAGCAGTACAAATACATGAATCAATATCTGACACATGACACAAAGGGTAAGGAAATCTTGGTGCCAGATACAAGTGTTATACCCCAATGGGTCCATTAACATCTTGCCAATATTATACCAGCCCTTTGGCTTGAAATCCCCATTTGTGTCCAATCAAGATGGTTCTTCATTGATAATATATTTTTCAAAGTATAATCAAAGGCTCTGACAGCTGTGATAAGAAACAGAAAGGCCTATTTATTTATTTAAAATGGCTGCCCAAGTAAACTAAAGTGATTCTTGAGAATTTACAGAAAACTAAATAAAATCTAATCATCAATAACAAAAAGAAAAGAAAGCCCAAAATATCAAACTGATAAACAATAAAATGGCAATTCAAATAAATTGTCTCATTGGCCCTCCAACATATAGTAGTACAAAGGTCTAGGGCAGAGGTCTCCAAACTTGGCAACTTTAAAACTTATGGACTTCAACTCCCAGAATTCTCCCGCCAGGATAGGTGGCTAGAGAATTCTGGGAGTTGAAGTCCACAAGTCTTAAAGTTGCCAAGTTTGGGGACCCTGGCCTAGGACTTAGAAGTTCCAAAGCTTGTATAAGGATGTCAGTCACAGCCAATAATGCTAAATATTGTACAAGTCTGAATAGGAACATGATGGCTTGATAGGTCTTACTAGAAGGTAGAATTAATAAAACTACACGATTGCTTGCAAAAGGCAAGGGCAGGACTATGTCCTATAGCAGATCCATCTTTGGGTAGAAAGACTGAATGTTTGGTGCCAGAGGTATCTGGATAGAAAGCGGTACTATCATGTTCATAACATGTTACTAAGATTACATTTTGATTCTCTCAGCGAAGCAGAGGCAGAAAGACTGCAAAACATTTGAACTGCTTGCTATAAAGGAACTATGGAATCCTTTACATTTTGGACTAATAAGGAAAAAAATATTTCAGAAGTGCAATTTTTAAATCTTATCAAAGAAGCTGTTTTTCATGGCAATGTGCCCTTTGCTCTCATCTCCAAATCCAGATTAGCAGAAGAGTTTCTTATGATCACAGTCAAAAATCATGTTTTCATCCTATGGGATATTACAAAAAGTGAAATCCCTTTGTCTCTCCATGTGTCTACTGCTGTTCTAAGTCTATCATTGTGGGATTATCACAGGATTCAGCAGAAGGCAAATAGCCACAAACCTGAGGAGCAAAAGGATTCTTTCAAACCTTAAGTGTTTCAGAACTGTGAGACATCCACAGATGTTTACAGGGTCAACTGACCTGAATATAATGTGGCTATTGCCTTTCGGTTTGCAAAAACAGTGGCAGAAATCGTCTAGTCTAACACAGAGATTGTCAGGATTCTGGCAGTTACCCCAATTAAATCATGAGTCTTGAGCCAAACTTCCAAAACTTCAAAAGGATTTATTGGGAGTTAATATGTCCAGCACTGCCTGGGTGTAGCCGACTCTGAGACACATAGTTCATTATCACCCTTGACCTGGTGTATCATAATTCATATTCTCCAAGAGACACATCCATAGCCAAGAGTCATCAATCATGTTCTCCAGTTAGATATTTGCACATAAAATAGAAACTTATATAGCAAGGAGAAACTTCAGTCACCTAGTTACTATCTTTGAAAAACTATTTATGGAATACACTTTCAATTTTCAAGCTGTTGCACTACTCTTTCAAACCCCTTTCCCCCCTCCCTTTCTGTTGGCAACTCTAAAAAGACCATAGAAATGTTTTATGAGTTGACAGAGATAATGTCTCAAAGTCCTGAGAATTTCTGTTAGAATTTCTTACCATGAACATACTGTGTTTACTTAGAATATCCACTAAGATTGAATAAAAAACAATGTCTTCACCTTTCAGCCCTTTAAAATAGATCACTTTAGGAAGTTATGAATGCTAATGCTACTTTTATTATAGCAATAGCACTTAGACTTATATACTGCTTAATAGTGCTTTACTCTCTAAGCAGTTTACAGAGTCAGCATATTGCCCCCAACAATCTGGGTCCTCATTTTACCCACCTCGGAAGGATGGAAGGCTGAGTTAACCTTGAGCCTGGTGAGACTCGAACTACTGAATTGCTGGCAGTTGGCAGTCAGCAGAAGTAGCCTGCAGTACCGCACTTGCACCACCGAGGATCCATATGTAAAATATAAAGTTACAGGATCCAAATCCTGCCAGTTTGAATGTGGTTCTCCCCTGTCTTCCATTTATCTTCACAAAAGCTATGGAGAGTGATGTCTGAGATGTTTTCTCAATCCACATTTCTGCCCTGGACCCAGAGGTTTTTGTTTTATTTGATCCTTGTCTTAATAACAAATTCTCAAAGCTGTCACAAAACAAGTCGCTCTTTAACTAGCTCTTTAACCAGGTACTGACAGCCCTTGCCACCTCTTCATTTGAGTCTAACACCTCTATGCCCACAGGGTATTCCCTGAATTTGGGGGGAAAGGTAGAAGTTGCATGGAATAAAGATTTGATGGTATGGAGTAAGACAGTGACTTCCATTTTGTCATTTGCACCTTGGGTGCTTGTATGCTGTGGGATCAAGTGTTGTCATGTTCTGCGTCTGAACCCTTGCCCTACTGTTATTTCAAAGTTTTGAATGTTGGAATAAAATGCGCTGAGTTGAGAGTAGGGCCAGATTCGAAGAATTCCATGTAAATAACATTGTTTGTATCCCCAGAACTGAGATGTTTCTGTTCTGACCCAAGCCTTGTTCCAATTAAACAAACACAAACTGTGTATAAAAGCAAACCTTTTTTAATGCGGCACTGGGAATTCTTTGCATTCCCAGCCAAGAATCATGTAAACCTAATTATCTGAGATAAAAGCAAGTCCTTTCAAGGTTGTAAAAGGCTGCCAAGAACTGACATCTAATTACTGATAAATATCAACCGACAGAAGTTTCAAGTTTGCAGGGTTTCAACGAGGACTCAGACTCTAAAGAACTTCTTTGCTTCCTGCAAAGAGCACATCCTCAAGGGCTGGTTTTTATCCCTTATGGGAGGGGCAATTACCTTCCAGCCTTACTCCTGAGTCACCCTAGCTGCTTCAGCTGCTCCCTCCTCTGAGCAGCTCTGTGCACATATGCACTGTGCACAGGCTCCCCCGGTCCTCTGCTTCACTGCTGCCAGACTCCAAAAGCTCCAAAAGCAGCACCCCACTCTCTGATAGTCCTGGCCCCGTCCCTGCATCAGACACAGGACCCTCTTCAAAGTCCTTGCCAGGCTCCCTGACTGGTTCCCTTTCGCCCTCGCTGTCAGAGATGTCTGCTGTCCGCACCTGCTGCCGCGAACCACAACAGTTTCCTGTCAAAGCCTGGGTTTTCATTTTCTTTTTTAAACTGGCAAAGCTTTGTGACGATATTCCACAGACAATGCTTCTTTTCTGGGTTAGACTAATAAGCCATGTGTCATTAGCTGTGACAATGTGACAACAGTTGCTGGCAAATGCCAATTTTTGATGCTTTCAGGTCTGCTATTAACATATGAGGAACCCCATCTTGCACAAGCCTCCATGTTTTTGACTGGCATGTTTTTGCCACGCTTGATGTCAATTTCCCTTTGAGTGATCCACCAATTGTCTTTAATCAAGTTCATTAACCTTTCTTATTCGAAGCTCTTAAATTGCTGTCAAAGGCCATCCACACAAATCAGCTCTTCCTAGTTCACCATCTTTACACACACACACACACACACACACACACACACACACACACAGTAGTCAAAGCAACACAGTTATCACAAATGGCCTGCATTTGGCAGTCAATTTCAATTGGAAAGATTCCTTTTGCATTCAAAAATTCAACCATAGCATATTGCTTAAAGTGCAGTGAAGAGTAGTAGCTTCCACTTCAGGAAAAAAAAAGCAACATAACCTTTTCTTCCTTTCTAGATAAAAGAACAGATAGTAAGGAACATATCTGAGTGTTTGGTGTATCACTACTGCTCTCTGTTAATGGCTTACATTGTTAGAGATGTTACTTTTTGTTCAACTTTCATAATGTGCTACTGTATGCCCATGTACCATAAATTGTGTACTAATATGTTAACTGTAGAGCAGATGACACCGGAAGCAATTAGATCAGGGGTGTCAAACTCAATTTCATTGAGGGCTGCAGCAGGGTTGTGTTTTACCTCAGGGGGCTGAGGTGGGCATGACTAGGGTGGGTGTGGCCAGTTCAACATCACTCGTGTCAGAGGGTGCCTGTGGTGGCCTGAGCCCTTTGCCAGTGAAATCAAGCTCCTGAACTTCGTTTTCAGTTGTGACGGCCTCCTGCAACCCTCTGCCAGCAAAAACAGAGCTCGGTAGAGCCTCATGCGGGCCTCCTGAGCTCCGTTGTCGGCTGCTATGATCTCCTGCAACAAGTTCCATTTTCACTGACAGAAGCACCACAGGCCACTCCTTTGCTGTTTCCAGTTAGATTATTATCTTCCTTGGTTATTGAACTATAATGTTTACCTTATTGTTATTCTATGGTACTATATTGTGGCCATTTTATCATGGTTTTACCCTGATTAAATATTTTATCTTGTTTACTGCTCTACATGCTCTAAACTTACGTTTGTGTGTGTATGTATAGTGTGTTTTATTAATGTTGTATATCAGTGACTGCATAATGCTCTGTAGATACCAGGGGTATCAAACTCAATTTCATTGAGAGCCACATCAGGATTGGGTTTGACCTTGGAGGGCTGGGTGGGGGCATAGCCATGGTGGGCATGACATATGACCATACCTCCAAACACATGGTTTTATAAACTTAAAAAAATAGGGAGGCATACATTACTGTGATTTTGTTTTTTTAATACTTACTTGATCTACTTGATCTGTATACACGTTTTATAGTTGACAATAGAAAGAAGTGGGGAGAGTTTCAAAGAGCAGGCAATAGTGTGGAATCAAAAGTACATCCCATTCATATTTTCTTGTGAGACTGATTAGATGACTGAAGCTTCTGCCGTGAAAAAATCTAATTGGAGAGCATGATTGATGACTCTTGGCTATGGATGTTTTTTGCTGGATGATACACCCAGAGGGGTGGGGGGGGAAGCAGGATCAAGGGTGACAGTGAATTATGTATCTCAGAGTTGGCTACGCCCAAGTTAGTGCCGGACGTAGAATGGTAGCTTTAAATAAATCCTCTTTAGTTTTGGGAGTGTGGCTCGAGGCTCATGATTTAACTGGAGTAATTGCTAGAACCCTGACATGATCACCTTATGAGAGAACCTTATGAGAGGATCCTGAAAGCTTGAAAGGTAAAATATTTTACTTGTACTCCCTTTTATAACCTTCTGAGTCAAGGACAGCCTCCTGCAGCACTGTGGAGGCCCCATTTTGGGCCTGGATGGCCTCCTGGGTGACTCCAGAGGCTCTGTTTTGGGCCTGGACAGTCTCTTGGATGATTTTGGAGGCTCCATTTTGGACTCTAGAGGCCAAAAGCAATAGCGGGGAGGGAGGGAGGAAGGAAGGGAGGGAGTGCCCTGCCCGTGCCCCATTTTTGCTAGCAGAAGCACCGTGGGCCAGTCCTTTGCTATTTGCAGACCAGCCCCATGGGCCAGATCTAAGCACCCCGTGGGCTGGATACAGCCTGCAGGCCTTGAGTTTGACACCCCTGCCATACGCTAAATAAAATAAATGTACAGAAAATATATCAGCATGGAATTAACGGAAGAATGATCCACCTGTACCTTATTGTACCTTTTAGGTCTAAAAAGTTTGGAGTCAATAGTGGGTTTGCTCAGTTCTTCTGAGTGTGGAACATACAATTGACCAAACTTACTGATGCTTTTTTTTAAAAAAAAAAACTAGAATGAAATATGACAATTACAAATTGCATTAGTTTGTATAACATTAACTGTTTACAGAACACATATTTCATAGGAGTAGGAATTTGTATATCAATATTTTTTTTAAAAATGTGCACATCCTGAAACAAGTGCCAATTGACAATCTGAAAATAACCAACACTACAATCCTATGCACAATTTCCTATTAGATTCACTGCATGCAGAACATTTCACTGAAAGGATCTGCAACAATTACTCTTGCAGATGATAACAGCTATATCAGTAAAATCCCTGTTGCACATCTTGTCAATCTTTAAGTGCCAAGTCCTGTAAATCCTGAGAAGACCAAAGATATCAGCTGTAAGACTTGCTAGCAGAGACAACCACCATTTCATTATTCATAAAGGAACACAAAGAATTTGGCATATGGGCATTCTATAATTATACATGAAAAAGATGTACTTGGGCTGACAATCCAAACCTTGAACATTCATTTTAGATATTCCAAATCCGTCTTAAATAAGAAACAGTTTGTGTGTGGTAAAACACACATCAAGCATGTTGCAAGAAGATCAACAGAACTTAGAAGCAAACCAGCTTTTCTTTTGTATACACAGAACCTCTGATGAATTACATATTCTCCAAGAGAACATTTGCAGAAGTATAGAAGTAAGAAGCAAACATCTTCCTCAAGAGAAAAAAAAACATAGTCTTTTGAAAAAGCATCTTTGAGACAACCATGACCTGGATGACTGAGAATCTCCATAGACATTATCATATAGACCAATCCAGAAATCACCTCCTAGGCACTAGGCAGCCTTTAGCAGATGGGTGGATGAAAGTATAGCTTGGAGGAATTTTTGCTTTATCAGGAGTTACAGAATTAAACTTAGCCTCAAATAACACCACAAGACTGTGCCCCAGGTGATTCACTTAGAACTGCTCAAACAGAGTCTAACTTCAAACTTATCTAACAACATGGTACACCAGAAAGCATGAATATCAACATTTCTTACTGTTGACCTATACACTTGTGACAGTCCTCTCTCTGTTTGGGAAAGGATTACTTTAGGCAGAGCCAGAGGGTAGCCAGAGGAGCAGACAATAAGAGCTAGCAAAAGATTTGCTAACTCTCCACAATGAAGAGCAATTATGAAATTGGACATAAGATCAGAAACAATTTATTATAGATAGTCCTTGACCTTTCCATAATGTCAAGATTTCCAAGGCTGAAAAACTTGGAGAACAAGAACTACTTAGATTTCTGGAAATATCTTTATTACTGGTAGGGTAATGTAACAATCTTCAAAACCTACCAAAGGAATCCTCTATACAACTTATATCTAGTGTAATTAGGGTGGAATTCAGTTCTCATGTTTATTCGTCCCCTAGATTCCAGAATCTCTTACAGATTCCCTCATTTTAACTGTCTTGCTATCCACCTTGGAGCTGCCAAGATCTGTTGGCATTTTATCACATCTGGAATATGTGTATACTTTATTTATGAAACAAATGAAACTCCACATGTCTGTGATTTTAAACTATGCAATTATGTTTTAGGCTTGTGTTCATTTAGAAGCTAACCATACATAGAATTGTTTGATACGTAACAGCTTTCTATGATATGATGACTCTGTTGCTTAGAATTTTCCATTCACATTACATATTTATTGGTTAAAGGCAAGCAACATACTACTTCCACCCATTACTGAGCTACATAACATATCACAAATATTCCACACCATTAATATGTTCTCATTATATTTAGATACCCATTCTAGCATCAAGTTGACATGACAGGAAAAGAAGGCAAAATATTGGCATTCTAAAAAAAATTAGCACCCACAAAATCCATTACAAGTTCCTCAAGCATTTGTTTCATTTTTAGCACTTCCAGTTATTCAAACTTTAGCTGCCCAGCCTACTGATTAAAAATGCAGAAACATCTATTATAATTAGAATGTGTTCACATATGTATTCTTAACAAAGGGGGGAAATTATACAACCTTTTTTATACCCTAGGAAAGCTTCATTTACAGGATTGGGTATTGGGGATGATTTATATTATAGCAACAACAGATTCAATAAATTATTTCTAGGGCTATGACACAAACAAAATATTGCAAGGTTCTCAACCAGTTGACCAGTAGGCAGTGAAGGTGGTAATGATGATGAGTGCTTTCCATATGCATGAGATGAACTAATCCATTAAGGTCATGGAACTTGAGTACATTATGAGAAGCCAAGCTAATCGGCTATCAGCTCAGTTGTTACTTTTGCAAAGACAGTTAGTCAATGGTGTGACCTCTCTCACCACCTCTCAAAGTGCTGCAGTATTCTTCTATCATTTCTCCCATCACCATGGAAGAAGCCAGCAAGCAACTTATGGAAATGGCCATAGTAACAAGTTTAGCACCAAGTGGGAATAATCTTAATTGTTTATCAGACAATGGTCTGATAAACAAAATCTGAGTGTGAAGGCAGGATAGGGGTGAATAAACATCTCAGAAGGTACCTTCCCTAATTCTTTGGAAAGTAAAAGCAGGAGAACAGAAGGAAAATACTTTCAGGCTTGTATTTTGTACTGTGACCTTACAATAAAGGAAGCATTAGTACTTTTGGTTTTGGTATCCTATCTGGACTATCTTGAAGGAATAGCATCTTGCAAGTCTGAAAGCACATCCCTCCTCCACATCTGTACATCCCAGAGAACTAGGAAAATGCTTCTCAGATGCTTTCTGAACTCCCACTCCTTTGGGTTCAGGCTTCATTTATGGAGGAATAGGAGGCTCCCTCCTGTTTTCCATAGTTATTCCCACAGTCCATTACAAAGTTCTAGGCATGAATTACAATACTTTCAACAATTTTTCTCAATAGAAAACATTGAATTATACCAACTCTCTTAATTGACCTAAAGATAAATATAATGCACTCTGTCTGATTCTTTTTATGATGTTGCAAATCTATTGCTACTTCAATGTTTCTGAAAAGTAATGATTACATTCTACATGCATTTTTCCATTTAAATTTGATGATGATAAAACCAAGGAAAGGTATTACACTACAAAAGTACTCTGAAGAGCTACATTTAAGGAATATTTTTGATCAATTCAGAGTGATATTATTTCTTAATTGAAAAGAATACTTATACAAATTTTTAAATACATATTTTATTTATTTATAAGATATTTATACATCTTATAAACGGAAAGGTCAATGTACATTGTAAAAGAGAAATTAAGCAAATAAAAATATGACATGAATATGGTTATAAATTATTATAATTTTTCCCATGTCTACAAAAATTCATTTATGTTCATGATATATATTTTAATTAATCTCATTTTCATCAGTTTGGGGGGAAACACGAACCAAAATCTGAAGTTGTTAGCTAATGAATATTTTGATATTTCAGTAAATACTAAAAACCTATAAAGTTAAGATAAAGGCTTGGCAGGACCTATGTTCTCTGATGTGGGTTATAGGAAAGTAACTGACCAATACATATTTTTATGTAATATTTACAGAATAAACATAATAACTGTTTGGGCTTAAGAAAGCACTACTAAAGATGGAAAGGCAGAAATCAGCAACTCCAAATGTAGTGAAAGCTGTTATTTCAATATATTTCAATCACCTGTCAACCTCATGGAAAACCAGATCAGTAACATGATCAAATTACCTAATTTTACTTTATTTAAAGTCACATTGACTTAATCTCTCAAATCTGAAAGTACATTTCTCTCTCTGTCTCCTTTACGGTCTGAGAAACTAGAGAGAGTGCCTTCTGGTCTTCTTGCTCTGCCCATTATCGAGAGGCTATGCTCTTTCTTATCTGATCATCGGTTAGCTTCTCTTCACCCAGTCTCCCAAGGTCTTTTTCACATCCCATTACATCACCTCCCAAGCCATCAAATGACCAGTCAATTTAGAAAAGCAGGAGTGTTATAACCTAGAGCAGGGATGTCAAACTTGCGGCCTGCAGGACAGATGCGTCACATGTAGGCCACGCCCACCCCAGCTCCACGAATGGGAAAAACATTGCGTGACGGCAACGTGATGCAGCGAGTTTGACACCCATGACATAGAGTATAGATTTATAAAGTCTCAGAGACTTTTTTTTAAATAGTAAGTTGAATAATCAAGTGTTATGATTGAGGTTCCATTCTTCGGAGTAATAAAGATATCAATTTAGCAAAGTGATACCTGGGAGACTTCTGCCAAGTCTAACTAAGAGTTGAATTAAGGGTTAAGTGTCTGGAAGAAAAGGATTTACTGCCATTCTGGGTGTGAAGCCTGACAAGAATCCACTCAAGGGTCTGATAAATCAGACTTTGCAATTTGCATGTAGCTGCAAAAATGAGACTGTCTCTGGCATAGCAGGATATACGTCTGGCCTCTGTTGAGTCTGCTGATTGTAAGCTTGTGCTGTACAATTAGTGGTAACTAAATACAGATGCAGAATGAATGAACTCAATTAACAGGCTTGTACTTACAGGGTCAGTGAGTTCTGGCAAACTAGCTTGATAAGTGAGTGGCCGGCAGTCACGAGTGTTAAATACTAATATACATGGAAGGAACATTGGTCCAAGGTCATCCCCATCAAGGACATCAACAGTGAGTGTGGTTGTGCTTGTTCTTCGTTCCACAAGGTTTTGAGCTCGATCCTGTGTAGAAAACAGAATGTTTAAATACTATTCTTGCAATTCCTTCAGAAAGAAGAATGGTGTCTTTCAATACAAGTAGTCCTTGACTTACAACCATTTGTTTACTGAGCGTTCAATGTTACAATGGCGCTGGAAAAGGGGACTTATAACCCCTTTTCACCCTTACGACTGTTTCTGCATCCCCATGGTCACATGATCAAAAATTCAAGGGCTTGGCAACTGGCATGAAATTATGACAATTGCACTGTCTTGGAGTCATGTGGATCACTATTTGTATCCTTCGTAGCTGGCTCCCCAAAAGCAAATTCAATGAGGGAAGTCAGGCTCATTTAATGATTGCGTGATTCACTTAAGAACTGCAGTGATTCGCTTAACAACTGTGGCAAGAAAGGTCATAAAATGAGGCAAAATTCATGCAGCGATTGATTTGACAAATGGACAATTGACAAGGATCAATTTTGAGCTCAACTGTGGTCATAAGTTGAGGACTACCTGTAAGAATTATTTATCATTTGATAACATGTGAATTCAATCTGAATCCTGTGCTGTTCTTGAAAAATTATGTGGAGAGAAGTAATGAACTGCCAGGCTCCAGATAGCAGTAGGACCTTGATGGGAGGTTTACTTTCTTTTTTTAAATCGGGTGGCAAGTTGGATTTGTTTTTATTTCTTCCTATCACTAATTTTCTTCTTTATTATGTCATAGATATCCTTTCCCAATTACTTTAGGTATACAGTATGTCTGTTTCTACCTCTCTCATTATATATTTATTCCAAGATACTCATCTCTTCCCTACATTCTCCCATTAAGCCTCTTTCTCCTTTCCTGGTATTCCAAGTTATTCAAGTCCTTGAATAGTTTTGTGAGATGTTAGCTGACATCAAACACAAATATACAAATGTGTCTCAGAGAATACTGAATGCAGAATCTAACTTTTAGTGATTCTGTAATAACTCCGAGAAATAAAGCAAATTATCCAACAGCAAAGAAATCTACCATGTGTAAAACACAACTTGCGAAATGAAAAGGATTTTTCTCTATCTTTC
The DNA here is from genome assembly GCF_049901735.1 of Notechis scutatus. Taxonomy (NCBI): domain Eukaryota; kingdom Metazoa; phylum Chordata; class Lepidosauria; order Squamata; family Elapidae; genus Notechis; species Notechis scutatus. The sequence continues at coordinate 94,903,940 of NC_142012.1, read as the reverse complement.
CTGAAATATTTGAGGATAGGAACAAGTAAAAAAAGACTTTTGCGATTAAAGTTTCTTTTTGTACATTTGGGGGCAATAAGTATTGTTTTCTTCACAGAACTCCAAGGGAGTTTAATTCCCTTTCTTTCTACAAAACTTTCTATAGTTTTAATTATTGAATCATTTATCTGTCAGCCCTGATAAACACAGTCCATCTATTCTGCTTTCTGGAAGAAGAATTAGCCAATTCTGCTGCTTTTCCAACAGAAAAGATTAAGTGCTCTGCAGGGAAAATGAACTCAGACCAACGCATATGGCATGTCAACCTTACTCAAGATTGTAGAAAGATTGTCAGACTGAAATTTGAAATTTGAGTGCTGTTTCTGTTTTTAGTTTTATAATAAAGAACTGTAGTGAAATATAAATAAATAAACAAACAATTATAGTGTATTTTGGCTATTACAGCTTGATTCAATTGAACAATTGAAAAGGGGTGATCAGATTAATGGAATACATCCATATGTACCATTCCTGCATTCTGTCAGTTTCTCTTGAATCAGTTGAAAATTAAAAACAAGAAAATGTTAACCTGGAGAAAGTTTAAAATGAGGGGTCACTGATGATGTTACCTAGTTAGGGTAATGAAACATTTGCAAGAAAACAAGCAAGCTCAGTGAACATAAAGGACCCGTCATTTCAACCCTGAGCTTCAAATATTCTCCTTTAAAATATCCAGCCTCGCTATACTCAGGTGGAAGCAAATTGCTCACTCTAGGAGGGATCGAGCATGTGATAAATGAAATTCCCCAGGGGCACAAGAATCTGACAAGCAATAAGAAGCTAGATGGAAGACAATTAAAGCAGCAGCAACACACGAGCTTATTATATAGGTTGACAGCAGAGGAGCAGGAAATGAGAGCACCTTTGCAAATTAATCTGAAACTATGGACAGAACTAGAAATAGGGGTACATATTCAGGCCTGGCAGAAGCCAATCACAATTCCAATCAGTAATATTCTGATCACAGCTCATCGTCCCTTAGCAATCGCCCTTCCCTTCCTGGGCCATATCTAGTAAAGGGGAGAAGAGGAAGGGAGGGCTGAGTTTGAGTTAAGTGAATTGCAATTATAATGTTAGAAAGCACTATTGAGATCATTTTCATTGGAACTTCTGCAGCAGGGAATCTGAGCCTTGGTGTGTCAAAAAAGGCCATTTACAAAAGGCATGGCTAGCTCGGGAATTCTGGGAGTTGAAGTCCACAAGTCATAAAGGGGCCATTGTTGTTTCCCACGTCTGATTTAGATCATCAATTCTAACTGCTGTCAATGAAGGAATTCTGATTAAGGTATGCTTGATAGATGTTCTCCAGTTACTACTCACATTCATGATGAGTTCCATTGCTGAATTTCCCTTTATTTTTCTATAATATTCAGCCAGAATCTATCTTTTGATAAATCATATCTTTTAATTAACAAATGTGAGAGTAGGAATTCTGCAAAGATGGATCAACTTTTTTTTGCTATTTAAATACCTTGTAGGTAATCTGTGCAATTCAGAGATGAAAGGAATACACACTAACTCTGCTTGAATATTCAGCACTAAACATTTGATTTGGGAAAAATGTTATTTTTCCGGGACTAAGAAGGGTTTAAGACTTTACACAATACAATTATTAATTGATTTCATAATTTTGCTATATTGTAGAATGTTTATTGTGGATTTACCTATCATCTACAGTTAATTTTCTAAACCTGCACTTTATATATTTATGTTTCTGGTCTGGATCTATAATAAAGTAATATATTTTATTATATAATGTGCATACATTGTTTTTTATTAAAAGATATGCAATTGGACCTAATTCGATAACATGTCTTCCAAAGATTCTACCTCAAAACTTAATAATGACATTAAACTAGCACCGCACAAAATTATTACCATTTATGTCAGAAAGATAACCCATATTAGAATAATGTGTGTGTGTGTGTGTAGAGAGAGAGGGGGGGAGGGAGGGAGGGAGGGAGGGAGGGGGGGAGGGAGGGAGGGAGGGAGGGAGGGAGAGAGAGAGAGAGAGAGAGAGAGATGGTTCTTTCTTGCAGCTCATGAATGCATGCAGTGATGTGAAAGTGTTTTTTATTATGAACAAGAGGATGAAAATATATTGTCAAAACTATGAATAGATGTCATTTGGGTTATTTATGGGTATGTGAGAAAGTAAAAACAATTGCATGAAATTTAGGAAATCCTTACAAACAATAAAGTGAGAAGGCAATTTTTAAGTATTGACTTGGTCCAAGCAAAGATGGTTTGCAATGGTAGAATATTATGGAGAAGAATAGGGAGAGTATTGATATAAAATACTTTTGATTTTACATTAGCTTTTCTTTCTCATTTCATGTGCCTCCTTCATTTGGGTTACTGTTTGTTACTCTCTTTTTGTGCTTTCTATAGTGCTGCTTACTGAAAAAGGATAGGTATGCATGCATGTTATGTATACGCTTTTATGGAATCAAAACATTGCTGTGCCAGTGAAATAATATATGAAAGACAGTGTTACAACAAAAGCATTAGGGTGATTCTCAAGCATGCAAGTGCCATCTCATCACTTAGAGATTTGAAATATGTATTTAGAAACATTATATGGCTACCCAACTCAAACGTTGGAAAGCATGCAATCAGCAAACAACAAACTATGCAAACAACAAAGCAATTGTGTTTAAAATCACAACAGCAATTAACAGGCAATCATCAACTCAAATTTGCTTTACACCAGGGTTGTCAAACCCGCATCATCACGGTGGCATCATGTGACATATCGGGACTTTTTCCCCCTTTGCTAAACTGACCAGGCTGGGGCCAGCACATGTTGTGTCTCCTGCAGCACCCTTCCGGCCAAAAATGGCCCATTTTGGACCAGTTTTTCGACCGTTTTTCAGCCAATTTGGGGCCCATTGTTCAGTCCTTTTTTGCTGCAGGAAGCCATGGAGGGATAAAATGAGGCACATCCCCCTGCACACGGCCTGTTTTAGCCACCAGAGGCACCGCGGGCCTGTCCCTTGATATTTCCAGGCTGGCCGGGCAGGGCTGATTTAAGCACCCCGCAGGCCAGATCCTGCATTTAAGCACCCTGCAGGCCTTGAGTTTGACACCCCTGAACTATATACCCTTAGCTACCTATTATACTTTCCATAATTTGACTTTCCCATGCAGCACCAGGTAGGGTGTGTTGCTGCACAAAGACGATCGGCATGAGTAACAAGCTAAACTTTGATGCAGGAATAGCACAACTGACACACAAAACAAAGTTATGCTGAAGCCTTCCTGGCCTCGGATGCCACCTATTCTTCAAGCAGGTTGTGTGAGTCCAGAAGAACCCCCAAATGGTGCACCCTCCGCCAAACCAAAGACGGAAAAACTTAAACTAGAGGGGCTCTAACTCATCGCCACTCAGTCTTGCTGAGATTTTGTTGAATCTTATTCTTCCCCGTTCAGATCTCCACAGCCTCCAGATACTGGGACAGAACATAGAGAGTATCATATAGTCATCTAGGGGCAGAGATACACAATTGAACATAATCAAAGTTAACCGCACCAAACTTGATTGCAGGAAATATGACTTCAGCAACAGACTGGTCAATGTCTGGAATACTCTACCTGATTCTGTGGTTTCTTCTCCTAACCCCAAAAACTTTAACCTTAGACTGTCTACTACTGACCTCACCCCTTTCCTAAGAGGTCTGTAGGGGGCGTGCATAAGCGCACCAACGTGCCTACTGTCCCTGTCCTATTGTATCTTTTTATTTTTCTTATATGTATCAATTTCATGTATTTATAACTATGTTTATACTTATACCTATTATTTTTTAAGCGATTGACAAATCAAATAAATCAAATAAAAAAGTAATCAGCATATTTATTATGTATTAATGTCTTCCTAATTTGGAGAAAGCTCTGTTTGGCATTTTATGTAGAACTATTCGTTTGGATGTCTAAACTAATCTTCAACCCATGCAAAGATTCAGTGGGAAATTTGAGAAGTAATGTATCCTTGTCTGAAAAGGACAAGATAAAACATTTACATATTTTCGTTTTCTTCCAAAGCAATCATATACATAATAAACACCCCAAAAACATCATGCTCACATTTGCTTGGACAATGACAAAATAACGTGACTTTTCTTCATAATTTAATCTCTCACGCAAAACTATTGCTCCAGACAATGTCAGAGGGATGTCAAAAGTCCTATTTGATGTCTGCAAAAGAAAAAAAAAAGGAGGAGGGAAAGGATGGATAAAGAATTGTAGGAAATGATGAGTTAACAGTTTAAGACCAGTGACCAGTGGTAATTAATGACAATGCCTCTAGCTACAGAAAAATGTAGATTATTGCACACATTCTACTTTTAACTTTTAATTAGCTACTTTTCATCCACATGAACTGGTGAATTTTTTTTTTTAAAAGAACAACCAGAACTTCGATTGCATCTAAAATATGTACTTAGCAAATTTTTAAAAGGAGGGACATGATAATGCTTAATTTAGTTCCGGTGAAATTAAACTTCATTCTCAAAGATCACAAGACAAAATACAATCAAGCTTTACCTTTCAACAATGAAAGAGTAACAAAAACACTCCATTTTAGATACAAAGAGAATAAAATCAAAGAAAGAGGGCTACAGTGACAATGCAAATTGATATTAATAGCTAACTTGGAGAAATAAAATCTGCTGACACAGCCTAACTCTAATATGATTATGATTATTGTATACTGTACTGCTGATGTGTTAAAAGTCAGACATGAAAACTGCATCATTCTTCCATTAACTATATTTAATTTAAATTAAATTAAGTTAAATTAATTTAATTTAATTTATGTATTGGATACTCCATCCCTGAACAATGTAACTTGAAAAATTATAAGACTCTTTAGTTATGCAGCAACATAACTGTGAATGGAAACATATTAGGTCAGGAATAGTAACCCCTTGTACACTTAGGATATTGAATATACAGACATTTTTGGCCCGATGATCTTGATGGGTGTATACTTTTCACTAATTTAGCTGTAGATTCTTCCAATCTGATGCAACATAAACAAAAGCATGGCCTTTTCTTCATTGAAATTGTAATGTTTCTGAAATTTGAAGAAGCATCAGTCCTTCTCCCATAGATCTTTCTTTCGTTTGCCAATAACTGTGGCAACAGGTCATTTCTGGAAGCCATCAGGATTTATAGAGCAAAGGCTATGAGCTTTCTGGAGCTCACAGGTTACCAAATGCAGACACACCTTGTTCAATGATCTCAGTTAGCAACTGTTCACAAATATGAAGGTAATAAACAGAAAATCAATTTTCAACCAAAGCGTGCATTGCATGAACATTTGGACGTGCATACCCAGATAGTTGCACCTGACAACAATGCACACTGGAGTGAAAGTAATGCTGACCTTGTTGCACAAGAGAATTTTAGGTGAATGAAATAGCAGCACCCAGTGATCTTCATAGCCTCCCCCTCTCTCCCCTCCATGTGAGATGTTTGCTAGGAACCATTTGACTTAATGACCATATTGCTGGAACAAATTGTGGTCACTAAATAAGGAGAGAGGGCATCATAATGTGCCCTCCTTCAAAGTCATTCCAATTTCGTAATGGACCTGACTGGTTTACCCAGATATGCATCTAACTCTTCTTTAAAACTGCATTCTAGTTTGACTACAGTAGAATTCATTATGTATTCATTGATGTATTTATTTATTTAATACATTTATGTACCACTTATCTCATATACATGACAGTGAGCAGATAGAATAGAGGGTGCGGGGGAAGCAACCAAAATTAAAAACAGGAATAGCATTAAAATAGCAGCCAGGGGCACTCATAAATATTCAAGAAAACCATAAAATGGTCTCATTATTAACTATCTAGGTCCCAGGCTTATTATTTACTTTATTTTATCTGTGTCAAATTTGAAGACTGGCCATGGCAGAGAAGGTAGTCCTTCTGGATCCCAACAGGTAAAAGTCTATTTTGGCTGGGGCCCAGATACACATCTCCTGCTGGAACTAACAGGACAGGTAAAAATATGAACCTATTTTGAGATCCCTCTGGCCTCAAAGATCCTATGGGGTAGATTTACATCTTCATGGATAACTGGAATAATAACTAAAATTTCTTTGGTGTTCTACTCACTATCATTTGACTTTGAAAGAGCTCCATCAGAACGGAAACTACAGGTTATAGACTACAGATTATGGGGAGAAAGAGCCAAAGTTTTATCCCAAAATTATATAGCCCAATCTTATTGGGAAAACTGTTCTCAGCAGCCTATTATTTTGCCAATATCCTTTGCCAAGTTCAGATAAGACTTTTTATGTTTGCTAGATTCAATATGCTGCCTTCATGATTATAAAGAAAGGAATTTAACTCTATTCCTCTATTAGAAGGTCTCTGACTTTACTTGCCCATGTCCTTCCTCACCATACCTTTTATTCAGTTTGACACAGAGACTTAGTTACCCCTTCATGATATGGTCACATCCTTACTATTTTAACAGATAATCATTGACAGTCTCCAAAAGAGTGACTAAATTTAATTCATTCATCATGATATATAATTAAAACATCTAGCCTCAAACTTTATGATTTTCTGTGTTCAAAAATGAAAGTACTATGCCGTTTCTGATTCATTATCTCCTTTAAGAGCCAGTCTGGTAAAATGGTTAAAAGAAAATGGACTGGAAAAAGGAAACTATGAGTACTAATTCCATCTTGAGCAGCTAGGTGGCTTTGGGCTTGACATTCTTCATGTGACTAGGAAGAAGATACTTGCAAGCCACTTCTGTAAAATGTTGCTAAGAAAACTAAAGGTCCTGTAGAGTCCTGTAGAACTCAAGAGACACAACCGTTTCAAAGAACGGCCACCACTATATACCACCTCTTTTAAGAATATTGCCTTGTTCCATAATAGCAGTCAGACAAAACCTGATTTGAAAACACATTACAAAAAATGGTACTCAAACCTTTCAATATATATATTTAAATTAATAAAAGAATAAATTAAGTATAGCTAATGTATTCTATTTTACTTTGTTTTAAAATTTATTTCAACAATTTTTACTGAAAATAAAATTTCACATACTGGATCGCTGGGATTGTACTGGATGACATACTCTATCTGGCCATTGGGTCCATCATCTATATCTGTGGCGCCTCTGTTTCCAGAGAATCCGGTGAAAATTGTAGTTCCAACTGGTGTTAACTGAAAGAACAACATAAAGTTCATGCTTAAAAATTCTTGAAGGAAACCCAAGTTCTGTAATTCAAATGTTTATAAGTATGCTGGCAACTCTCCCAGCTGAAACAAGATTATCAGAAATCATGTATAAAATTTTAATATACAGCAGCAGCCTTCAATCTTTTGGGCACCAGGGACTGGTTCCATGGAGACTGGTTTTTCCGTGGACCAGAGGGGGCGTGGTTTTGTGTGCTGCCTGCATCCTGCAGATGGGGTTTCGCTTGTTTGGGAGACCAGTTGCTGGCATGCCACAGACCAGTGTTGGTCCATCTACTGGGGGTTGGGGACCCCCTGATATACAGTAGAGTATTTGAAGGGGGAAAGAAACAAAAAAGCAAAAGAGGGAAAATAAGAAGACACACTTTATTAAAATTACTCAACTGAATTGCTTAGCTTAAAAATAAAAGGACAAGTTAATTATCACATATTTTCATGGTCCCACCCAAGCTCATCACAGATAAGGCTTCATGAAGAAAAAAGGCACTCAAATTAAAACTTGAATAGTAGTCGAAACTAATATCTTAGGCAGGGGTGGGATTCAAAATTTTTAACAACTGGTTCTGTGGGCGTGGCTTAGATGGTGGGCGCGTGGCTTGGTGGTCATGTGACTGGTTGGACATGGCTTGGTGGTCATGTTATTGGCTGGGTGTGGCCAAATCAATATCACTCACATCGAGGCATGCATCTCCTCGCCTGGTCTCTCATGACTGTGGGGATGCTGCAACAGTTGTAAGTGTGAAAAATGGTCATAAGTCACTTTTTTCAGTGCCATTGTAACTTCAAATGGTCACTCCACACAAGCAAAATACCAGCAAAGGAGGGGAAAAAAACTCCAGAGAAGTTCCTGAGACAGGAAGTCTAGTCATGCCAAGAAGGGTTAACGGAGAGGCAGTTTCTGTAAGCAACACCAGAATGTTTCTTTCCTGCCTTCCTTACAGGATTAGGCCAGTAATTCCTTCTAACAACCAGTTCTCTGAACCACTTAGAATGTTAACAACCAGTTCTAGGGAATAGGTGTGAACTGGTAGAATCCCACCCCTGATCATAGGCCTCCTGATTCAAATTATATTATCAACTCTCAGAGATAAGAATATGGATCAGCTTCCCAATGCTTTTTTTCTGCAACTTTCACCATTGCTCATGCTAGCTAGGACTGTTGGAAGTTGTAGTTCCTCAATATTGAATCATAAAATCATAGATTTGGAATAAACAATTTAATCTATCAATTCCAACTCTCTTCGGGGTAAGAATTGTGTAAAGTATCCTCAAGAGAAAACTGGGAAGCCTTTGCTTGGACCACATGCAATGAACAGAACTTACTGTCTCTCTAAATATTTGAGTCTATCATCAAACTGCTATTTTAAAAAGGATATTTTCCCTAGCATTCCCTAGAACATTAATTTGTGTCATCCACCCTGAGACAATAGAAAACAAGGCATTGCTTGGAATGATAATTCAGACAATGTTAATATACCCAATTTTCTTGGTCTTGATATTTTTACTATCTTCAAAATTGAACTCAATACCCGAGTTGAGGTCAAGGATATGCAAATAGAAGAAACATTATTTCCCTTTAATTTGGAAACTATGTTCTATTGATGCAATTTACATTTGCTGTTTTGCAGCCATGTTACCTTCATATTCAATTTGTGATTAATTATACTCCCAATATCTTTTTTAGAGTTATTGTTGCCAAGGCAGGTATGTCCTATCATATTTGTATATGCTTATTTTTTCCTATGTGAAGAATTTTGCATTGTCAGCTCATTGTTCAAGTTTGTTTTGATATATCAGATGGATGTTATTGGAGGATTTCTGTCTTCATCGACTATCAAATGTTCCTGTCATCTACTAATCTGAAAAACTTTCCTGTTTCATCCTTGTTTCTTTAAAAATAATTATCCTTAGGAAATTTTGGGACACAGAAAAGTTTGCAACCACCCCATGACAATCCAACTTCCCCACATTAAAAAATAATTTTAAATGGCACTTACAAAGTTATCTGTTCTGCAAAGGCCAAAAGAAAAGTTTGTTTTCCAAATTCCCAGTATAGGTAGCAATGATTAGCTTTTTATAAAATAATATGACAGGCATAGAAAAATCTAAGATGAATAACATCAGTGGAAAAGTATATATCTCTGCATAAATTTTTCAAAAATAAGAACTCTGTTAGATGTATAGTATGTAAGGCAAAATTTGTAGGAGATGACCAGTTTGATCCCAAGGAAGGAGTCAAACATGTTATCCGTCTTGAGTCTTTTTGTACTCACAAGAGATATAAATCCAGAGCAATTGAATTATGTTGACTCTTATCTATTGCTGATTGCTTTGACTGTTAGTAGTTCAGATTCTCGTAGAGAGATTTAGCATATTAATAAATCTACATGTTCATTTGAACTGCCTGGACTCTTGATTTCCTGTGCTTGACAGAACTGCTTCAAATCTTATATTCTATCCCATTTTCCATTTTTCTTTTATCAAAATCTATTGGATTTCTATTTCTATGGTTATATAAAATGTATCCAATAAATTCAACACTAGAACAAGTTCAAGGAAACACATAGAAAATGTTGATGGGTTTTGATTTTATCCTTGTTCCTTGGCAAGTTATGCCATTGTTATTTTCAAATCAACAAAATAGATTTTAAGAACAGAGTGAAGTGTGTTTGCTGATAGTCCTTTGGATAAATCGTTGAGATAAAGTACACTGGTTATTTTTCAAAAAGTTAGTTGTTACTATCTATGCTGGGGAACAATTGTTTCCTTATCACTGATCCTTGATAATACATAAAGGAAATATGGTACTATTTTCAACTTTAAGGTAAACTATATGTAGACAAACTGACATTTCTTCCTTCTGTCTTTATTGTGTCTTTCTAATTTATTTCTTAATGAATTTAGCCTACATATACATTTCATTAAAGTTTTTTTTAACTTTAATAAAATAGAAATATAAAAATATAAAAATATAAAATAGAAATAGAAATAAAGACAATGGAAAAACAGGAAAGGGAAAAGCAGATTCAAGAGATGGGAGGGAGAAAAAGAAATAAAAACAAAAACAAAAAGCAGTAACTTTCAACTTATTGGCAGTAATATACATAATAAAGTTATAGTATCAACTTTTCAGTTATGCCAAATAACAATCACTAGTCATTTCTAGAACAATAACCCACTTTATTGTCGAAACCTGAAGTCAAAATTTCATTTTTTTTTCTCATTCACAAAGAAAGTTCAAATAACCACAAAACTATTGGCTTTAATAACTATACCCTATGGAGATTATTATTATACGGTCATCACACAAGACTCCTTGGTTTCATAATCAGATGAAGAATTTAAGAACAGAATTATCTGAGAGATTATAAAATAATAGAGGTCTTTTTTCCAGATCTTAGTTTAACAAGGTCAGTGGTGAATGAAAAGAAACAGAAGAGGATTGAGCTACATGGCTGTTAGTAGAGCCATCTTGCCTTCGCTTGATTTTGATAAAGGATGACAGCTTTTATGAAACTGTTATTTAGAGAAGAAAAGTGGTGAATTCACTAAGGCAAATAGGAGAGCAATTTCCCTGCTTAGAATGTAAAAAGTTCTAGAACAAGCCCTAAAGCTCCAAAAGTTTTTTTGCAAGATGCTGAAAAATAGGGAAAATTGGTTTATATTTTTAAAAAATGAACCTCAGGTGTTTTGAAATTCAATTCTTATAGGAAATCCTTAGAAATAGACTTTAAGGACAAATAATCCAGTAGACAAAAATCCTTGCATCATAAAAACTGTAATTCATAGTCTTAAAATGATAATATATTTATTACATAAATATATAGTTTCATACATATCACATATATTTTTCCATCTCACTTTTAAAACAACAACCTGGAAGAGAAAATATTTTACTATCTGTTTTTGCCTTAGAAACTTTAGTAAGTGAATGTGAGCTTATCTTCAAATAGTTTTTAGTTAAACAGTAAACAGATTTATGTATACCATATTAGAACTTCATATTTTGATGATTTTTTTTTTTAAAAAATTAAAATACACAAACTTCCTCAATTAAAATATACTAATAACACACATATTATGCAACTTATTGTTTCATATTAGGGTCATGAAAATGTAACATGTGAATTATAGTTTGAAGACCTTAACCCAAAGTTGTTGATCTTTTTCTTTGACACAGTACTGTCTCAGTTAATTGTGTTTAGAATATTCTTAAAGATATATACCATGTTTCTCATAAAATAAGGCCGGGTCTTATTTTTTTTTTTTGAGCCCAGAGAAATGACTAGGACGTATTTTCGGGGTTGACTTAATTTCCTCCCCCACATGCACCCCATTCTACAGTGCCCCATGCACAGTCACCTCTTCATGAGGCCACTTCTATCAGTTGATGGAAGCTCCCCGAAGGCAGAATCACCAGCCGCTTCTATCAGCTGGTAGAAGCGGCCTCGTGGAGAGTTGAGTGCACATGGGGCACTCTAGGTGGTGGTGCGCGTGGGGAGGAAATCTATCAGCTGGTAGAAGTGGCCTCGGAGTGAGCGCCCACATGCACTCCCCTCGCCACAAAGCCATTTCTATCGGCCAATGGAAGCTCCCCAAAGGCAGAGTCACCAGCTGCTTCTATCGGCTGGTAGAAGCGGGTTCGTGGTGAAAGGAGTGTGCGTGGGGCACTCACCCTGAGGCTGCTTCTGCCAGCCGATAGAAGCGGCTGGTGACTCTGCCTTTGGGGAGCTTCCATCGGCCAATAGAAATGGCTTCATGGCGAGGGGAGTGTGCATGGGGCACTCCTGTCAGGAGCGCTCCACGGGCAGCCATGTCTTGCCCCGAAGTGGCTGGTGACTCTGCCTTTGGGGAGCTTCCATCGGCCAATAGAAATGGCTTTGTGGCAAGGGGAGTGTGCATGGGCATTCGCCCCGAGGCCGCTTCTACCAGCCGATAGAAGCGGCTGGTGACTCTGCCTTCAGGGAACTTCTATCAGCCGATGTTCTATCGGTAGTACAGGGTGCTCCTAAAGCAGGGTGCTCCTAAAGGCAAGTTTTCTGCCCCCCCTTTCCCCCCATTTCTCTTCACCTCATGTAGTTTTAACGAACGATGTGAGAAATGGCGGGGAAACACATGGATTAAATAGGCCTAATTTTGGGGGGTGGGGCCTAATTTCACCTCATGCCCAGAAATCATGCTGGGCCTTCCTATTGGTGGAGGCCATATTGTTGGAGAAATACGGTAGTTGTTAAGAAATATATAAATGCATGTGATAATAGTAATGCCATTTATTGTAGAAACTAGAAAAAAGAAAAGATAAAGATAAACCAAGCAAATGTTATAGAAGGATTAAAGATCTATACAAAGCAGAAGAGGAAAGGAGTTCAATTTCTCCATAAAAGACACCACAGACAACCTAAAGAAGCCATGATAGGAAATCTCCTTTACACCTTTTTCTTAGCCATCATAGATGCTGAGTCAAACATGAATTTTAAGCTATCAAGTACATCATGGCTGATGCCAAAGCAGCATGCATTGCTTCCAGATTAGTTACTTTATACTGTATATAACTACTTCAACATTAACAACATGTTTTTAATGGTATAGTCATGGGCACACATATAGTAATCAATAATCTACTAAAATTTGCAAACATCTTAGACCAAGATTAACAACATTAGCTGCCCAGAGTCACCCTCTAGAGCAGATCAGCAGCATAAAAATTCATTCATTCAATCAGACAACCAGGTAATAGTTAAGCATAGGGGTTGAATGGCAGACAGAGGGATACAATCAAGATCAAGTGAAGTATAATATCACTCTATAAAGCCTTAGTAAGACCATACCTAGAGTACGGCATCCAGTTTTGGTCATCACACTATAAAAAAGAGGTTGAGACTCTAGAAAAAGTACAGAGAAGAGCAACCAGGATGATTAAAGGACTGGAGACTAAAACATATGAAGAACAGTTATAGGAACTGGGCTTGGGTAGACTAGTAAAGAGAAGGACCAGGGGAGACATAATAGCAGTGTTCCAATATTTGAGAGGCTGCCATAGAGAGGAAGGGGTCAAGCTATTTTCCAAAGTACCCAAAGGCCAGACAAGGAATAATGGATAGAAACTGAACAAGGAGGGATTTAACCTGGAAATAAGGAGAAACTTTCTGACAGTGAGAACAATCAACCAATGGAACAGCTTGCCCTTGGAAGTTGTGGGAGCGCCATCTCTTGAAACTTTCAAGGAGAGATTGGACTCCCATCTGTCAGAAATGGTGTAGGGTCTCCTGCTTGGGCAGGGGGTTGGATTAGACGACCTACAATTTCCCTTCCAATTCTGATTATCTGTTGTCTGTTATCTGGCTTCAGTCTTTCAGCATATGAAAGGTATCATTAATATGGATAAATAAGGAGGCCAGAGAACAGGTGACCTGTGAGCAACATTTTTTTTATAATTCAGTGGATATAAAATCACCGCCAAGGGCCTTATAATTTTTTAGTTGATTAATCAATTTGTTGGTGTCCATCTGGGAGACTGATGGTCAAAGATGAATGTTATCTAGCAAGGTTGAAATGAAAAGCTGATGGAAGAGGAATCTCTATAATTGACTATAAAACTTTACCCAACCCTTTAATGGAAATCATAGCTTCTGGCCAGCATGACCTATTAGTTGAGGTACTTGCAATTATCTTTCAGTAAGATTTTTGTCTCTTGTGGTTTGGATAGGTAACTCCTGGTTATTTTGTGTGTGTATGTTTCTTCCTTTTCATTAGCTTTTCATAGCTTCCCTTAAGATCTAGAAATCCATTCCTAGTGACAGGTTGATTACTAGATTTGTAACACTTTCTGCCTCGAGTGTGGAGGTTTACCTATGCTGATGGGTGAATAGTGACCTATCAAACTTATGTATCACTATGTGATACATAGAAAAAACCTGTGTCGAATTTGACTTCTCAGTCAGGACCTTTTGCAGCTCAAGGGTCAAATCTGAGGCAGAAGTAGTTGTGTCATTCTTGACATTTTGTCAGACCATCTAATCATCAGTCTTCATGATAGATTCAGGCACTGATTTCTGGAGTGGTACTGGCTTAGCTCTGAGAGGGCTTTTTGGTTGAGAAACATGGTTATTGAACTCAATAGCTTTGTCAGTACAGCTGCATCTGGCATTAAAGGCATGTGGTAACATATCCCAGATTTTGGATAGCCAAGTCAGCTCTGTCAGGTAATTTTGCAGTTTATCTAAAGTGGCATTTTTTGAGGAAAGCTTCTTGCAAGGAGGACAATAAATGCTTGTTAGGAAATCATGTCCTGATGAACTAGCTTAGGGGATAATGCCTTTTTCTCACCTGCCCTCATCTTAGAAATTGGGGACAGCAGATTATTTGATATAAACAAACAAATGCCTATTCAATCTTGTATCCTTATATCAAGAGAAATAGCTTCAGGAAAGTGTACCAATTAGTATTGGAATAATGGAGGCTCTACAAACCATATCTTCTATAACAAAATGACATCATATTTACTAATTAAGTCTAAAAATATAGGTCATCTATTCTGGATTTCCAGCCAGGAATGTTCCAGGAAAAGGACAGCTTTTTGACTTTTGCTTGATCAGCTAGAAGTTCGATTATTATATTGGATCAACTAAGGTGAAGGTTTTCTTGATGGGGATAGGTTATGGTAGTTGAGAAGACAGCATGGTCTTCTAGTAAACTATATGGTTGGAAGTCTTTGAGGATCTGTTTGAAAAAAGGAAAAAGTAGGAAGACCCAGATCATAGGGTGCCAGTGAGAACTCAAGCTGGAGGAAATAAAATATTAGGGTAAATTAGATGATAAGTATTACCAACAGGATCACATTAAGATCAGGTTGAAGGTTGAATACAATGTTTGTTTATTAAGGGCAAGTCAACACCCTTCTAAAAACTATAGTAGGAGTGGGATAGTCATCTTATTTGAAGGTTAGATGATATGGCCGTTTAGGCATGTTCCTCAAGACTCTTGAACCATGTCAAAACACCATTCCTTGTTTCTATTTAATATTTTAAGTCATCTAAAGTTTTATCAAAAGTGTTTTTTAATTTTGAAAAGGCAACTGGACTGATTATTTGAGGAAAAGGATGTTTCATTTCCTATCCTGGAAGCTTCATCAGTTGTATAGGATGGTGTGTATGGGAGATGAAAGGACAGTTATTGACAGTAGAGATTAGTTGTTGTGGAGGGGATGGTATATTCTGACACAATGGAGCTTGGGGGAATGGAAAGATTGTATTTTATTTATAGTCAACTGTCCTTACTATTCTTTGAGAGCCATTGTGGTTACTTGGGGTTTTATCTGTGACCTCAGGGTCACCTGAATCAATGGTCCTCTCTACCAAAAATGTAGATTTTGCTGTCTTCAGAAGAGTGACTCTTATATTTCAAATGCAGAAACCAATGAAGTTTCCAGGATAGGAAGCGAAACGTTTTCTTCTTTCTAAAAAAATATCAGTCCAGTTGTCTTTTCAAAATAAAAACCACTTTTGATATCATTCCTTGTTGAAGGTCTTTTCTCTGTTGTCTTTAGTTGTGCAGTGTAGACAGCATTACAATCTTTGTGTACAGGCACTTAAGAGGTAAAAGGCTTTACCATATCATGAATTAATTCCATAATTTGTGTAAGGTTCAATTTTAGACAAAATCTCTGCCTATCCATCTTTGGCCATTGTATCGTAAGAGTTAATCAGTTCAGTTTTGACCAGGCCTAGCAATGTTTCTCTAACACTGTTGGAATGTTTGAATATACTCTTTTGCTGTCAAAGATGGAGATAAGACAAAGGAAGTGTGGCAGATGTCCAAATTGGACACATTTTTGAGTGAATAAGCTGTTGCAATATTGTCTAAAAGAGGTCTCACAGCTAGATCAATAAACACTTGAATGGGGAAATTCCAAAAGATTACAGAAAGGAACTCATTTTTAATCACATTGATGGAACAAATGAATTTGTGAAGAACAATGGGGCCTTTTTCTATCATTCAGATTAGGAAACCAATTAATCAGGACAAGATCAATGGTATAGAGGTGGCAGAAAAGCAACTTGCTTAGAGAAAAATGAACAGAGAAGATAGTCCCCTATCTTCTTGCATTAATGCTATGATTAAGAATGGATAAAAATATCTATCAATAAGTGAGAGAAACATTCTCTTTATGATTTGGGCTTGCCTAAGCTCTAAGATTACTGCTTTCACACCATTTTCCTGGCATAGATGCTCAATGAAAATAAACTTCTTCCCTTATCTTTATCCCTTGGATAAAGTATATATGAGGATCAAATATTTTCTCAGGTTGTCAGTTTAAACAGAAATAGCTGATAAATGCTCAGACAGAGCTATAATAGCTAGGAAGAAAAGAAGACAATATTTAACTAAAAAATGTGAGGAGAGTTTTATTTAGCTCATCAGCCAGAAACTAATTGAGGGAATAGGTTTAGATACTACTCTATGGTGGGTAGCATACTTATTCCCAAAAGTCATAACTGCATGCTTATTCCCAAAAGTCATAACTATCCATTGTCTTTCTTCATTAGTTCATTGAGAAAAAAAAAAACACCATTGACTCTATTCTTAAATTCACAGGTTTCCAAGAGATAAAGTCTTCCATATGAGTATAGTAAGAGGCTAATTTATCTTCAGTTATTTGGCTACCTTGGCTACTTCCAGAGTTGGTTATATATCTTTTTTTTTTCTTCATAATACCAGGAACATTTGAGTTCAAGGGAATAATTTTTAGGTTGTACGATAGGAGAAGTATTGAAATAGGATGACATAAAATAAATAAGGTAAAAAATAAAGGGTTCAGGAAACAATAACTAAGTATTTCAGAAGGACTTACTGGTGAAACTGTCTTGGAGGAGGGAAATGTCAATATCATCATCGGTGACCTAAAATAACACATTCTTAATTCTTACTCCCTGAAGTTCCTCCTTTACTTGAGATACATTGATAACATTTTCATCATCTGAATTCAAGGAAATGAACCTCTCATCAGATTTCAAATTATGACATCAATAGCTTTCATCCTACCATCAACCTCAGCCTCAACTTCAAGCTATGTTTAGAACAGATCAATTTTCTTGATGTGCTGGTAAAACTACACATATACATGAACACATTATTTTGGACATCTATAAATCATCATGTGTATCAGTGTGTTTCCAGCCAGATGCAGAACACACCACCAAATCTATCATTTGTAGCCCAACTGTGTGAAACAAATGGATCTCTTCTGGCTCATTTGACAGAGATACTCCACTGATGGAATTAAGCTAGGCATTCAGGAGACTGAACTATCCACTCAGAAGGATCAGACAAATCAATATAGCTAGATCAATTCCCAGGGAGGACCTTATTAAAGACAGTTTGCTGAAACAGAAGAACACTGATTGCCACCTACAACTCAGAGCTCAAACCATTCAAATCCCTTACTACCGTCCATATTGAACATGATGCAGCATTTTCTCAGGCTTTGGTAGCAGGTCTATTCAGACAACCACTGACTAAATCAGAGTCTTATAAGTAACAAGAAACAGCAGAAGAATGATTTCATCAGGAGAACCAGACCCTGCAACAAATCCAAACATCTGTTTCCCTCTCCCCATATCTACCTGAACAGCATAATCACATATACACACAAGATGAAAGACACATTCATATAGTCTTTCTCTAATGTGAACTATGCTATCATTGTCTAGCAATGCCCCTCTGAATTCTATGTCGAACTTTGTGCAAAATTATTAAGGACACAAGTGGCACATTAGGTCTCAAAACAAAGGCTGTAGTCAACATAGTTCTCTTCCTACAGTTCCCAGGATGAACAACTCTCTGCCAGCTTTGGAAGCCATGTTAGCACCAGGAACTTCCACGCTACCATATTCTTGAGCATGGGAAGTTGGGAGGGGGAATTTCATGGAGTGTATGTGGTTAAACATAATAGCATTCTTCTTTAAAGTCAAGGTCATGTTATTTCTGCACCTGGCTGAGGAGTAGTAGAGGGGATGTCTCAAGTTGGAATGGATGGTGATTGGGGCATGTGATGGAATGATGGGTGCAGGGGGTGGATTTGTAATTTTTTACTTATTAGTAAAAATTCAGATTCAGGTTTTTCCAGATGTGTCAGCATAACTTCGCTAATAAAAGGAAACTTTGAGAAAATATCTGTCTTGGAGTTTTTAAGTGGATTTGGGTTTTTCTGGAACCCTGACACCCTCATTGCTTCCTGCCTCCTGCCATGCTGGACAGTTGCACTTTCAGCTCTTCTTATTCCAACAATCAGATGGATACTGAAGAGTCCCAATAAGAATGAAACTAGTCAGTAGTTAATATTACGTTTAAAATTATATACCCCCACTACCTTAAGGGTGGCAATCATGAGCCCCAGATGAAAACAAATTCCCAAAAATGTGCAATATGGGAACATATATAAGAAAGGCATATATGCCCAGTTTCTAAAATTTGAAGTTTATACACAGTAAGTCATAACTGTGCCATAGGATAGAATTAAATCAGGTCAGTCCCCGAAGGCTTTCTGGAACAGCGAGATTTTAATGGTTTTCCTAATCCCCAATAGGACTGATATGTCCAGGGCATTTACAATTACAAGAGCTGCTTTGAAACCTCTGTGGTGTAGGAAGGAAGGAAGGGGAGAGGAGAAGAGCAATCTAAGTGAGAAAAGACAACACAATACAGATGTGAGAATTGTGGAAAGAAAAATTTCAGAGATCCCACCTTAATTATCTCACTATCAATCTAAGTGAGGATTTACTCTTACAGTTTTCAACTTTCTCTTCTCACCACAGAACTAGCATTATAGATACTCTCCTGAAATCTGTGTGGTTGTGGTTCCTTGGTCTTTCCAGCTATTTGGAACTTGACATATTAAAAAATAAATAAAGTTTTGCTTTTATTCTGTAAGAACTGCTGGTCATTGCCCTGTGTGCTGAAAAAGAAATTTACTGCCTTTCAGTAAAATGTCAGGAAAGGCATTTAGCTATCTGCATGGTGAGTAAGTGAACTGCAAATAGCAGTTCAGTCAAACAGCTGTTAGGCCCGTCTGAAGGGAGTGTAAAGGACCCCCTATTTTCCTCAACACTCAATATTTTATTTCCAGTCTTTGGCCCCAGTACAGAGTGCTATTACAGTAAAGACACAACCTGCATCACCTTTGCTATTTGTTTTTTTTGTTCCTAGCAGAAAAAAAATGTGACTGCTCTTAGAAAGAATGTTTGCTTCTAAAGTTTGTGGAAGTCTCTTCTGTCATTTGGAAAATTTCCAGTAAAATAAATAGTTGGTATATTCGCATATGGTGATTCAAAACCTTGCTTTCACGCCCTATATATATATACAACTTTACAAGCACAACTATAATGACGTTTAAAGCTACAACTTTAAAAGCACAACTATAATGACGTGGGAAAATACCTGAACAAAGCTGAATACCATACATGTAAGTGCCCGCAAAAACTTAAGAAAACAAATGTATATATTTATATATTTTGAAAACTGAAACCACTGTAAAAGTCTGACTCACAGACGAACATAATACAGAAGCCTGATGATGGCAGATGAGATTCTGCCGAAACGTTGCTACAACTTTAAAAGCACAACTACAATGACATGGGAAAATACCCGAACAAAGCTGAATACCATACATATACATATACATATACATATACATATACATATACATATACATATACATATACATATACATATACATATACATATGTATAAAATTCATTCATTCAATTTCTATAGCTATTAAGCTATTTATATGGGCATTAAGAGTTGTAAACCTAATCCTGCATAGCTTTTTCTCTGGTAATATCACTCTACTAACTAGAGCATACAAAACATTTGCTAGACCAATACTTGAATACAGCTCATCAGTCTGGAACCCGCATTACATACCTGATATTAATACAATTGAGAAAGCCCAAAAATATTTCATAAGAAGAGTTCTCCACTCCTTTACTTGTAGCAGAATACCTTATGCCACCAGACTTGAAATTCTAGATCTAGAAAACCTAGAACTACGCCTCCTAGAACTAAAAACCTAGAAAACCTAGAACTACATCCTATTTTTCTTTCTTTTTCTTATTCATATCCATTTCATGTATTCATAACTATGTTTATACTTATACCTGTTATCTTGTAATTGCTTGACAAAATAAATAAATAAATAAATAAATAAGTAAGTAAGTAAGTAAGTAAGTAAGTAAGTAAGTAAGTAAATAAATAAATAAGTAAATAAGTAAATAAGTAAATAAGTAAATAAGTATAAAAAATAGCTGCCCATCTCAATCAATGACTCTGGGAAGCCTACAATACACTTCCCAAAATATATTAAAACACTAAGTTATTTTAAAACAATAAACACATCTAAAATAAATATACCTAGCAGCTAAACTACCTCCAATAAGCCAGGAAATTGAGTCCTTGACACATTCAGCACCTCAGCTCATGAACGGAGCAAACATGTTAGGGCCTTATGAAAGGCTAACAAGATTGGGGCTATTCTAATCTCCAAAGGGAAGATCTTCCATAGAACAAGGGCCACTGCAGAAAAAAAAAGCCCATCTTTGATTCCCTGCTAGCTGAAACTATTTGTCTGGCGGGATCTGCACATGCCCATTCTGCTAGATTGACTTGGATGGATAGAGACTTTCAGAAAAAGGGGATTCCCTCCATTAACCTGGCCCCAAGCCATGGAGGTCTTTAAAGGTAACAACAGCACCTTGAATTGCACCCAGAAAGATACTACATATAACCAAGGCAGCTAACAGAGAAGTGGTTTTACATGTGCCATATATCTGGCATCATTTACTACCTGTGCAGCAACCTTCTGCATTAGTTGAAGTTTCCAAATACTCTACAAGCCAGGCCCCTGTAAAATTATAGTAGTCTAAATGAGAGATTACAAGGGCATGCAATATGTGACAAGGCCCATAGAAGGGGTACCATCCAAAGATGTGCAAAGTCTTTCCTTCGTGACTGCCACCTGCTTTTTGAGCACAGCCACAAGTTCTAGGAAGACACCCAGATTGTGCATGAAATATGGAAGAATCTCAGCTCTGGCAGTCCCAAATACTCACAGCCACACTGTTTCGCTAGAGTTGTTCTTCGGACACTGGGATAGGCGATCCACAACATTACTCAAAGGGCCTGTCTGCGTTAGAGGGGTAGATATAAAGGTTGGTGTCATCACAGTAATCATGATATCTCATCCCAAACTGCCAGATCACCTCACTTAGCGGTGTCATGTAAACGTTAACTAGAAGGGAAGAGAGAACTGAATCCTGAGACATTCCCACATAGTAGGATCTCTCTCTCCCTCTATCAACACCAACTGCAACTGGTACTGGAAGAAGAAGGAGAACCAGGACAATATTGTGTTGCCTACCCCCAAAGCCAGCCAAAAGGATATCATGATGGTATGGAATGCCACTAATAGGTCAAGAAGAACTAGAGTGGATGCGCTATCTCCATCCTGCTCCCATCAGAATTCATTCATGAATGAGATTAAAGACATCTCAATCCCAAACTCTATGAGCACTCTTTCTACCACCTTCCCGAGAAAGGGAAGATTTGAGACTAGACAAAATCTATCTATCTATCTATCTATCTATCTATCTATCTATCTATCTATCTATCTATCTATCTATCTATCTATCTATCTATCTATCTATCTATCATCTTTCTTTCTTTCTTTCTTTCTTTCTTTCTTTCTTTCTTTCTTTCTTTCTTTTCTTTCTTTTCTTTCTCTCTCTCTCCCTCTCCTTCTCGCCCTCCCACCCTCTCTCTCCATTCGTTCATTAATGACGTTTGGAACTGATTGAATTGCAAAATGGTTGCCATGTTTCTGGGTAGAAAAATATAAATGTATTCAAAAAACACTTCATTAATTAGAAAGAAAACTGATGCTGTTAGTTGCCCATAACTTCATCAACTTATTGTCTCAACAGAAACTGCCTGTTGAAATGATAACCTACCATAGTTATCTGTTGTTGCTTTCTCTGTGTATGCCTAGTTTTACTTTCCATTATTCAGACCTTTTTCTGTGCTGGTTTTCAAAAAAAAAAAAAAAGAGCCTTATTTAGCAAATATAACTTTTGCCCAGAAGCAGATTTCTACAGATGGATCTCTTTTACCTGATACAAAAAAAAATTATCTGTGGAAAGGAAGCTGATATACAGCCACAAGGCAAGGCATTAGGAATCCAGAAAAAGCTTTTGCATCAGCACTGCCTATCTGTGGAAATAGCAGAAGGCCTTCTAATGCTTCCAAGGTTCGTTATCTGAAAACAAATAATTTGAATGTGTGAAAAGCACATATTTTATGCTTTGGGAAGTAATTGTCATATGCAGTGTGCAATATCTAGAAAAGTTTTTTTTTAAGAAGAACGTACAAAGATCACTACTGTACTACTGAAAGGAGACTTTGTATATATAGAAACCAAGGGCTATTCAGAAACTCAATAGAACTCGTGTTTATCCCTTCAGTTTTAAAACCTCTTCAAGTTCAGACCCCTTTTATATATATTCAGCACATAGGAGGAGAGTATACAGCCTTAGTCTACTCCTTTATCAACTTGGAACAAGTCATGTACTGTCAATACCATGTATACAGTATTTTTTTCATGAAGATAATGAGATATTGTGGGATTTCATCCTAAACATAAAACTTAACTCTGTATGAAAGACATATTCATAGTAGTAATAGCAATAGCACTTAGACATATACTACTTCATAGTGCTTTATAGCACTCTCTGAGCAGTTTAGAGTCAGCTTCCTTTTGAATGGAAGAGAATATTGGGCACACAAACCACCCACTCCCATACTATAAAGACCCTAGAGTTTGTCCTTTCTGAATACTTTAAAATAAGTAAATAAATAAGGAAAGGAGTATTATAAATCATTTGAGTGCTTTTTAAAAAATCTTAAACTCTCATCTAATTTTAAAGATATGTTCCAGCACCCAACATTAATACAGTGTATTAACTTTAAAAAGTAATTGATGATAAGTGTATAGAACTATTATTGCATTTCAGTCAATCCACTGATAGATCATATAAAGTGTGTCAGCTTTGAAATTCAGCTGCCACATTTTTTTTTGTTTAGAGAGTTAGAGGAGTTGAAAAGTTCAAGGTTATTCTGTATGTCATATTAAAAATTTCCAGTTGCAGTTAATTGGTTCTCATGATTTATGAAGTGTAGAAGTGGAAGGAGAGAAGGGAGGAGAGAAGGTGGATTCTGTGTAACACGAAAAAACTTTCACTTGGGAAATTGCTTTTGACATGCCAGATCTGTTTCTAATAAATCAATCGGAGAGATAATGTCTCGGAGTGATTGATATCATGGATACTTTCTGGATGCCTGACAAAGTGTACACAATGTATAAATGAATGGTAGTTTCATTGAAAGAAGGGTTTTTGTGATTTCTCAACTATCTGTTAAGTCAACCACTTTAGCAGAAAGCAATTTAGATGAGGACAGAAAAATTAGAACATATACAGTAGATTAAATATCTGTTGCAATCCCATTTCAATATCCCAGCTAACTTGCATCCATAAATAATTCCTAATATCTCCTGAGCACCAAAAGACTCTTTTCCTTCCCATTCCCATCTCTATTTGCTTAATTCCATATCATAGCAAATCAGCCACTAAAAGAGGGATAAGTAAAAATATCCAACTTCTTATCAACTAATTGAACTGACTGGTCTTTAGGGTAACGTATAATAATGGAATTTGGGGAGATGTGTTCTAGATTTTAGTCAATCTACGGCATCACATAAAACAGTTTGCAGTTATTTTTGAATGAACAAAGAAAATAACAGAGCAAGACTTGTCAGTACCAAAGTTGTTTTCTGTAATGAAGGCCAATAAAAATGTCAGAAGGTGCTATGTATTAAGCGTGAGAAAGAAATTGCCATTTGGGAGACGTCAGTAGAGGTGAGATGTATAATTGTTTTACAGATTGTCATCTGCCATTCTCAGAAGCCTCCATGATCAAACCTTAATTCTTTTTTTCTTTCTTTCAAAATTAATATATCAGCTATTTGCCAAACTCTAAGAGTTTCATAGGTGTAACAGTATGTTTGTATTAAGGAGAAATAAGAAAGTAAACATAAAGTCAAACCAAGTCAACACAATATTCAAATTTCAACTTTTAACAATGTCTTAATCATAGATAATAATCCAGCTCAAAAGCTTGTTGGAGACCATGAATTTATTGATCATCTCCAAGGAAGAGGACCATCCAAAAGTCCAATTCTGGGCTACTGAAGGATTCCCAGGATGAAGGAATTCATAACATCTGTATCCAGCTATACAAAAAGAATGGGCAGATTCTACATAGAGAAAATAGCCCTAAACTACCTTGAGGGCAAGTTATATGGGGTTTTATTGTAGGTCAGTATAAGGAGCCCTCAACTTACAAACATAATAGGGACAAACGATTTGGTTTTAAGTCATTATGCTCATAGGGCAGCCACATGAGTGGATCTAATTTTTCAATGATTGTGATTGTTAAATGAGTTTTATAGCTATCATTAAGTGAATAATGTGTTCATAAGTCCCATTCATGTGGTCTGAATTATTGTCATTAAAACCTCCTGCTTATTTTCTGGCTCTATATTTGTTTAGCAATATTGTGTTTGTTACAGTAAGACTGATGTTCATCTTACTAATGCAAAACAGGTTTTTTTTAAAGAAAAAGTTACATCCAAGTTCTTCAGTAATGAAAAATAGGCTTACATGATTTGTGCAGTCATAAGATTTTTGAGGTATCAAGTAAACAATTCCTTATAACTGAAACATGAATGCATTTGTATCTGTTTATAATGGAATAATACAGATTCTGCTTAGATTACGTGGTTCTTTTTCATAGAAAATGTAGTCTTGGGTATTTTTTTTTCAGCTTATTACCTTCCTATATATATATATATAAAGCAACCTATCAATTTTAAAAAGTACCTTGGAAATGCGACCGAGGAAAATATTGCAACAGCTGAATATGTAGTTATTCTACAAGACAGCTGTCCAAAGGCATTAATGTTCCCATATGTTCATAGTGAAACAAACAACCCTGGCTTCTAATAAAGAACTGGATAAATCTAAAATAAAAAGAGGCAGTTTAAAATAGTGACTAAAGTGTCAAATTAGCATCCTGGAATCTCAGGTTGAAGTCCACTCTGAGCCACATAAACCATTGGATTACTTTGAGCCAAATCACCTCCTGTCAGCCAATGAAAAATTTAGGAGTGTTGATTTGGGGCAAGGATGAAAGAAGGAGCCTGAAGTGCTGGAGGAAAGGAAGGATTTAAATCCAGCAAATAGAAATAAAATCAAAACAAAACAAATAAACATCTAATAATGAAATGCTGGGATTTCACAAGTCATCTTTAGAATATATTAATTTAGCTTGCTCTGGAAGGTCCCATGATTTTCGTAATCTGAACACACATTATTTATTTATTTAGATATGGCTTAATAAGTTGTATATTACTTGTTACTATCACACACTAATATGCCACTACTTTGCATGTTGCAATTCGTTATTGAACTATTGTGAAGAAGATAAAAATGGCTTGAAAATAAAGAAAAGTAAATTATAGATTACTTTAATCTATAATTATCACCAAAATTGATGCATAAACTAAATATAAGTATTATTTCTGACAGAAAAGGAAATGGCATCACAACAAAAAGGAAAGGCTTTACAAAAAAAATATGCTTATTTTAAGATGGTTTCAAAAGAAAAAAAGAAATACATACATTTCCCATAACATTAGAATAGATCTCTGCTTGTATTCAATAGTTTAATTTTTACAGGGAGAGCAAGAACTAAATAATCATCATCATTTTTTTTGCCTAAAATGTTGAATAACTTCCCCAATAGCTTTGTTATTCAAAATGCACCAAAGACTGTTAAAGTTAGCCTTTAGATATACTGTTTTATGAATTATATACAGCAATGAATTAATTTTTCTCCTCCTAATACAAGTCTTTTAAAAACCAAAAGAATCAATGATCCAATGATATTAAAAATGTGTCAATAAAAGGTATTATATTCACCTAGTTGAATAAATTGCTTTAACTTTTCCTCATATGACATATCTTTACGCTATTGCTATTATTATTACTTTTATGCATGATCATTAAGCTTTTGTTTCCTAGACTGTTGCACATTCATTCCTTTGATAAATTATTACTGATAAACCTTTATCAGAAACAATGGAGAATCCACCCAATCATTTTTAGAGAAAAAAAAATTAGGCATATTTTTGTATATCACAAGCCTGTCCAACTTGTGGTTTGCTAAAGCTAATCCAAATCTTTCAGCTAAATTCTAACCATCAGTGGAAGTCCATTCTAGACAGCTAGAATGAACATCTTCAAACTTCTGTTCAACCACTTCTCAGGGCCCATATACTTTGAAGATTATAGGTTGTACAAAGATGTCAAATATTAAGCATGTATAAGGATAATTAGCACTTAAATATAAATCAGTTATAATAGTCTCCAATGTTAGTATTATCTATCCACTCTATCTGGGCTTTGAAGTAGGAATGAGCATGGCTACTATTTGTATGGGTGACTACCAGAGAACCCAGAACTGAAGATGTGAAAGGATCTTGGAAATAAGTTCTGGAAATCATTGCTGAGAGACTTCAAAGATTTGTTTTGCGACAATAAATAAAGGCAACAGGAGCAATAATATTGTATAATTTGTTTTTGTTTTTTAAAAAATAGATAATATCCCAATATGGAAAATAATATATCACAGACACCTTCTATTCAATTATTTATCTTTACAATAATTATACACTGGCTAAATATATCCATCAAGGTTGATTTAATTCACCCAACACTCCTGTGATTGCTATTTTTTTTAATTAAAGCAATGAATAATATATGTCAATACAAAAGGTCCCACAGTTTGGATCCACACATATATTAAATCTATACATTATAACACCCTAGCTTCTTGGGAAGAATTCACTATGAATGCCAATGCCTTCGTTCCAGCTAAAGAACCATGAGCAGTGATTTCACATTGTTTTTGTATATAATAAAAATTAATAAAAATAAAATCTATGAACAGACCAAACAGCTTGCCTACAGAGCAGCAACGGGGATTACAGAAGAACTGGGCATTAAAAAAAATTAGAAAAGCAAAAGAAAAAACGTTTTCATTTCCAAAGTGGAAGATCATACTGGAGGCCACGATAAAGAAATTAATATCAGATGCAAGAAATTTAAAAAACATGAAGGAACAAAAATTGAAAAATGTAAGGATCAGGGCAAGCCTAATAAAAAAAAATATTGGCTTAGCACCAAAACATCTGAAGAAGCTTTGAAAATCTAACAGCAACAAATGACAGCAATAGCTGGGAAAATTGAACACTACAAGGCACGAATCATCCAATTTAAGCAAAATCAGCTACTTCAATCAGAAAACAGGTTATTTTATCAAACTATAAATGGCAGTTGGAATTCTAAAAAAAAAGAAAACTAAACCAAAATCCAGTGTTGGAAAGATCTGTGAGAAATTGTATGGACTATAATAAAAATACTGGATGGATTAAAGATGAATTCAAAGTGTATTGCATAAATGAGATATTAGTGAGTAGTTAATAACTAGAAAAATGTATCTGATTCAAAAAGACCCAGAGAAAGGAATAACATCAAGAAATTACAGGCCAATAATATGCTTGCCTATTATATTTAAGTTATGCACAGGCATAATAACAGACAACATCCAAAAATTATTTAAAAGAAACAGCATCATCCCAATAGAACAAAAAAGAAATAAAAGGGAAAATAGCAGCAATGAAAATAACTTCTGAATGATAAAATGTTTCTGAGGATTTGCAAAAGCTGATAAACCAATTTACATATCATCTGGATTGATTATAAAAAGGTGTTTGATTCATTGCAACCAAGTTGTATCATCAAATGTTTGGAAACAGCTGACAGTAAAAATACCAGACTTTAGAGAAAAATGATGCAATGGAAGACCTGATCGGTGGTTGGGAATGAAAAAAAATATGGGTTTGTTAACATTAGGATAGGCATCATTCAGGGTGTCTCGTTTTCACCTTTATTATTTGTCGTTTGTCATTCTGATGATTCCACTTTCAATAATATTGGAGGAAATAAATTTTGGCTAGCAAAGCAGCAAAAATACTAAAATTTGTAGTTTATTTGCTTTATATAGATGATCTGAAGCATTGCAGAAAATGAGAAATCAAAATCCAGTTACTGACCAATCTGTATGAATTTTTAGCACAGGTATAGCAGTGGAATTTGGCCTACAGAAATCTGCTATCATAGCAATGAATTGGGTAAAATCACAAACAAGAAGGAAATTAAAATGCTGAAAGATGAAATCACTAGGAACCATTAGGATAAAGTCTACAAGAATCTGGGCACTTTACATTTAGATAATACCGAGCATGGACAAGTTAAAATGTGATTAATAAAGAATATATCCAAAGAATGAAAAAAATGCTAAAGGTAAAATTGAACTATGGAAACACAATCAAAACCATTAATTGCTGGGCCACACCTGTGATGTGATATGATACAGCACTGGAATTATTAACTGGAGACAAACTGAACTGGACAATTTGGCTCAAAAACTGGTGACAATT
This sequence comes from Notechis scutatus, assembly GCF_049901735.1. Taxonomy (NCBI): domain Eukaryota; kingdom Metazoa; phylum Chordata; class Lepidosauria; order Squamata; family Elapidae; genus Notechis; species Notechis scutatus. The sequence continues at coordinate 94,874,999 of NC_142012.1, read as the reverse complement.
ATGCATTATGTCACCATAGTGGTATTGATCAGAAATAGAGGGAAAGGTTTACCTCAGGTCAAACAAATTACTCAAGAAGAAAAGTGTGCACTGGCTGATTATGTAAAAGACAGCCAAGAACAAGTACTGATGCAAGTTAAAAATTGGAACACACTAAATATACAGGAAACAGAGAGTGAATATTAAAATAATGTAATAAAAATACGAACAGCTTGCTGGCAAGGAAAAGAATTACACGGTCAATTTCTAGAACAGATTGAGGGAAAAGAGGATAAAAATAAAACCTGGCAGTGGCCTACAATGGAACATTAAAAAAAGAAATGTAAGCCCTGATTTTGGCTGTGCAAGAGCAAGCCACTCAAACAATGGCATTCAAGGTCAGTATTCAAAGTGCAGATTATGCAAAGAAGTAGAAGAAACAGTAGATCAGGAAATGCAAGAAGATCACACAACTCAATTATAAACAACAATATAACATGGTGGCCTGTGTTATGGATTCACTGGAACATCTGTAAAAATTATCATGTTCCAGCAATGAAAAATTGGTAGGAACATAGCTGAAAAAGTAGTTGAAAATGAGCAGATTAAAATATTGTGAATTTTCTGATTACAAACTGATAAAATGGTCGGGAAAAATAGCCTGAAAATGACCCAAAAAACAGCCTGAAAAAGACCCCCAAAACAGCCTGAAAATGCCACCAAAACAGGCTGAAAAATAGGCAGGGTGGGGCCAGCCAGTGGTGGGATTAGCCCAACTGGAGGAATCCTACCTCTTCTTTTGAGGTGAATGTCTGGGAAGCGGGGCTGGGTGTGATGAGTGACATCACCCATCCAGTCACTTGACCAACTGCCCACGCCTACCCAGTCAGAGAACCGGTTGTTAAAAAAATTGCAGCCCACCTTTGTGTTAAGGTCCAGTTCAGAAGACTTATTGCTTAAGTTCTATTCAACTAATTATCAGGACTAAATAATTAATGATTAGTACTAGATAAGTGTTAATGAAATTGGGGAGGGGCTGGATTTGGATTTCTTATGGGAAAGTAACAACTCCAGATTGATCACTCTCTTAACTCTGCCACCCAGGGTCTCTTTCTTCTTTCCTCATAGTTATTAGTAAACTGGGTGCCATACAAAAAATCTTGGGTGGCACTTAGAAAATCTGTAAATTGAAAAAAAAATCCATCTGTCAATTGCAAAATACCTACTCAATTGGTGCTTAATTTACACATATATTGGGAAGAAATTGTTGTGCATGAAAGTCAGCATCAGTTAAAGAGCTGGCAGCTAAGACCTCACATTGTTGTGAACACATTATGATAGTAACTATCTTGATGTGGTTGTGGGGCTTGTGTGCTCTGAGAAAGACAGCGATGGCAGAAATTCAACCATACTGGACAGTTCCAACCAGAGGAGCCAGACAAAGAATATCTCTCCCATCAAAGGAGATGAAATTGACGACTGGTTAACATTTGATAAAACCTACCTACTTGATAATGAAAGATCCAACAAAATGGGCAGCACCAGGCAACTACACCTGCTTACCAACTACCTGCTTACCAACAACTTTCAAAAGGCTAACTAGTGTGGTAGCAGATGCATTCCAACAGCATCTAATTGGAAACAAAGATTTTTCTACCTGAGCAGAAAGGAAACTGTCCAACTGGGAGAGGAACAAAAGATTAGCTCCTAATTGATATGATGATTTTGGAAAACTGCAAGAGAAGAAACATCAACTTGAATATAGCTTAGACTGATTACACGAAGGCATTCAGCTCCTTGTCATGTAATTAGATAAATAAGTGCCTGGAAACATCAGAAACTTTGTACAAAGATCAATGGAAGCCATGGTTGCTGATCAATGACAATAGACTGGAAGAGGTTAATAGCAAGAAAGGAGTCTTTTAAGGTGACTCATTCTCACCTGTTTGTTATTGCACTGATTCTTCTGTGAACAATATTGAATATGTCAGGCCAAAGTTATAAAGTATTTAAAAAAAAATCTGCCTGAATATCCCACCTTTTTTATATGAACAATCTGAAGCTCTATTGAAAAACACCATTTGAAATAGAATCACTGCTCAACGCTGCCTCTATATACAGCCAAGATATTGCAATGCAGTTTGGACTAGTTCCGTGATGGCGAACCTATGGCACACATGCCACAGGTGGCATGCAGAGCCATTTGTGCGGGCACGTGAGCCCCAGGCAAACTTACCTCACTGCGCATGCACGCACCTCCCAGCTGATTTTCAGCACGTTTGAGGCCTTTTTCGGCCTCCCAGAGGTTTGAGAGAAGCTTCTGCAGTCTTTGGAGGATGAAAAATAGGCCTGTTTCATATTTCCAGAAATACCGGAAGTGACAAAACGGGCCCATTTTTTTGGCTGCAAAGGTTGCAGCCTTTGGGAGGCTGAAAAAGGCCTCAAACGGGCCGAAAATCAGCTTGGAGGTGCAGTGCAGGTAAGGGGGCAGCGGCGGGGGGGGGGGGGGCATGGGGGCCCCATGAGCATTGCCTTCGGGGTGCTGGCACACAAGTGCACACGCACAAGCGTGCACACAATTTTTGGCACAGGAGCCCAAAATGGTTAGCCACCACTGGACTAGTCAAATGTGTTGCTCTCACCATCAATAGGGGAAAAATAATGAAAGCTGAATCAGAATCAAGATGTCCTATGGAAATAATTTAGTTCATGATAGTTTTTATTTTCACTTCTGCTTCTACTTCTGCATCACAGTTGCTGCAATTCCTCTCAGATAAGGATCCCAATGTAAACTAACAGGCAGAACACCAGTTCTTACATTGATAGTGCAGGAACCATACACCAGAACAGTTCTGTGCTAAACTGTATATGTTGTCAATTTTGCACAAATAGTCAGTCAGGGTAAGCTGGATTGAAATTCACACTACCTGGATGATATCAGAATTAGTCCTGGTTTTGAATTATGAAGAAACACACTTTTGAAATATACTCAGGATCTTGAAGAACATTCATTGGGGGGGGGGAGGTGGGGGTTGGATATTAAGCCCTTTGATGGAATTTATTATCAAAACAAGTTTTATATTGATGATCCATACATGGTCAATCTTCATATTTGCAAATGTTGCACTTTGTATAATTTTAGATATACATGCACATATATGGGCATGAACTGATCCAGCTATGCATGCCCATTTCAACAAGCAATGCCAGAATGTCCCAAAAGCTCTTCTCCTTTGGGATACGTGTATCACTTGAAAAACCAACTTATAAAATAGATGGAGGTCTTGTTAGAGTGACCAATTTGATTTACCCCTCCCACCTTGCAAATGTTGCACATACATTCATGCATGTTCATATACTGTGTTATGTGTATATACAATATGTATGTAGGTGTGTCTTCTTCATTTATTCATGCCACCTTAGAGGAAAAAGTACATGGGAGGTACAGTTTCATCTGCTCTTCTTTTTTGAAGGTGGTGAGAGACAGCCAAAGGAAGTTGGGACTTTCCTGTCAGGATGAACAATGAAGAAGCCTTGCAATGGTTCCTGGCTATTGCAAGATTAGGACAGCTGTATCTCAAAATGTCTGAGGCTTCCTGGTTCTTGTGAGAATTGGCAATAAAAGCTGGGGGAAAAGTCAGCTTACTATCAACTGGCAGGCAGAGCTACCATAACACCTACCTAGTTGTCTCAAACTTTGGCTCTTTGCTCTTTTAAAGGTTGTGTGGAACTTTTCTTCCACTATGTTCTTTATCTTCCTGGATGTAACTGCTCTTTAGTTTAAAGATAGCTCTTTTAAATACAGTTCCTTAATGTCTATATAAAGCTTCTGGGCAAAATCCCTGGGAATTGGGGATTAAGTGTCACCAGTATGCTGATGAGATTCAGCTCTTTTTCTGCCTGTCGCCAGAGTTAGGTATGATAGTGGAGTTGGATCAATATTTGAATGCTGTAATGGGAGCAAGGGGATCCAATAAACTTTAGCCTCACCTGAGAAGGAGAAAATCCTGTGAATTGGTAACCTCTGGGTCTAGAAACAGGTATAACTCTAATTCTAATGGGATTATCTTTCTCGAAAGGGGCAAGTACAAAGCCTGATAGAGAGAAGTGCTCCTGGTCCTGCAGTTTCAGCTTTTCCTCAGAAAAGTTGGCTCGACCATACAAATCCATGCTTTGATAAATTCCTGGTATTAGCTGATCCTGAACTTGAAGATTATTCAAAATCGCAGCTGATGGTAAATGTGGTACCAAACTGGTATAGGTAATACTTGTTCAGAAACTGTACTAACAGCCCTAGAAAGGACAACAATGGCTGCAAGAGTTCCTAAAATAACACATAAAATTATCTGCTACAATGTCCTACCTGTCTATGACTACTTCAGCTTCAACCTCAACAATACACGAGCACACAATAGATACAAACTTAAGGTAAACCACTCCAAATTCGATTGCAAAAAATACAACTTCAGCAACAGAGTTATCAATGCATGGAATGCACTACCTGATTCTATGGTCTCTTCCCCAAACCCCCCAAACTTTAACCTTAGACTGTCTACTGTTGGCCTCACCCCATTCCTAAGAGGTCTCTAATGAGCGTGCATAAGCGCACCAACGTGCCCTACCATCCCTGTTCTAATGTCCCCTTTTATTTGTACCCATTTCATGTAATTATAATCATGTTCTAATTATATCTGTTATATAATACATGCTTGACAAATAAAATAAATAAATAAAAATAAATAAAATAACACCTCCCATAGGATCTTCTTGGCCAATTCAATTTGATTTGCATGCTTCCAGCCTGTACCTTACTATTTGAAGATGCATTCCAGCTGAACAGACAGACCAGTCCTTTTGTAGAATGTACAATGAAGATAATATAATTACACCTCAGCTGTATGGGTCTCCATTTGGCAGATCTTGATGCAAGAGATAAAATCTGAATTTGAAACCAAATCCATGGTTGTCTGGAGAATTGACATTGAATTTGTGGCCCTTATATCAGAATCAAAATCTTAATTGCTCTCAATGGCCAGTCTATAAAAAAAACCTTGGTTCCATAAAACTGATATTGATTAACTAATTAAGTAACAGAATTGTCAATCAAACTACTGCATATCTTAATATAATTACATGACAGAATTTAGTCACATTATTTGAATCGTAGAGTAAAAGGTTTATATAGAATTGATCAGAGGGACCAGAATAAAATACTTAATTAGGTTAGGAATTAGCAGCTTTTATGTATGAGTGTATTTGTAGGTGTGTATATAGGTATATTTGTGTGTATTGTGAATACCACACATATGTCCGAATGTGAATAATTTGTATTTCACATAACCGAATGGCCACCAATCACTCATTTATGTTCTACATTTCCTAAAAAAACATATGGGTTTAACATTTTATAGAGATCAATAATTACTTGCTTTGGAAAATGTATTAATTTTGCCTGTTCTAAAGATGTATCACATAAAAGTTGTTCCAACTAACTACAATGTTTGCAGTCAGAAGGTGTCTTTCCTTGTAGATTAATCCATGACATCTTGGCTGCTAATCTAACTTTATATCTATTTACATCATTTTCTTAATTACATCATTTGTTAACCAAATGGCATATATTGCCACCAATGATGTAAATCAAATAACGATGCAAATGATACATTATGCAATTATGTAATTTCAGATTTAACCAATATTCGTGTTTGCTACCTCTTTCGTCCCAAATGATCTGTTAAATCAAGATTTCATAACATTTCATTTTCATCTTGCTCTTAGATTGTTCAGAGTTCTTTTATATAAACTATTTTATATAATTATGGCAATATGCTCTGGGTGGGTAGGTTTGGATTTACTTGTTTATTTAATTTGGGGATTCTGCTCAGAGCAAGTGTTTCAAAATCAAATAGAAATGAGTAAGTAACCTTAACTGCAGCTTGTTACTTAAGCAAACAAAGTTGCTGTGTGGAAACACATTATGTTCTAAGCACTCTACTCCTGGGGTGTCAAACTGAAGGCCTGCGAGCCAGATTTGGCCCACGGGGTCCTTAGATCTGGCCCGCAGGGTTGCCCTGGAAACAAAGAAGGACCGGCCTGTGATGCCTCTGCTAGCGAAAATGGAGCTCATGAGGGCCGTGCACGCCTCTCCTCCCCTGAGGATTGCAGGAGGCCATCTCAGCTGAAAACGGAGCTCGGGAGCCCATTTTCACTGGCAGAGTGTTTGGGCCACCAAAAGCACCCCCAAAACATGAGTGATGTCATGCTGGCCACGTCCACCCCAGCCCCCCGAGGTCAAACACAACCCTAATGAAGCCCTCAATGAAATCAAGTTTGACACCCCTGCTCTATCAGAAAAATGAAAATAAACAGTAGTAATAATAACACGAAAAATAAAAAAAAATCTCACCTCATTCACTGTGACATAGTACTGTTCTTGCTGGAACTGGGGAGAGTTATCATTTCTATCCCTCACCACGATCCGAACTTCATGGTTGATAATAGTTCCTACTTTTCGATTAATGCATTGGACTTGGACTACTATAGACTGAATGGACACTGGTGGCTGCAGAGGAGAAAAAAAACAAAACTATAAGTACATTTAAGTATTTTCCAAGTAAGTATACATATCGTACGGTGCAATTCTCTAATTCCGTCATGAGGAATAAAGCTAATTTACTACATTGGGCTTGTTCCCAGATCAGTATATGTACAGGTAGCCCTTGACTAATGACCACAATTGATCCGAAAAATTATACAGCTAAGACAGACATTTATTAAATGAGTTTTGCCCCATTTTACGACCTTTCTTGTTGGTAATTAAGTGAATCTCTGCGTTACGTTAGTAACACGGGACATTGAAATGTCATAAATATGAGAATTGCCAAGTATCTGAATTTTGATCACATGATCATAGAGATGCTGCAATGGTCGTAAGTGTGAAAAATAGTCATAAATAACTTTTTTCAATACCATTATAACTTCAAATGGTCATTAAAAGAAACTGTTATAAATCAAGGACTACCTGTAGTTAATCTGTAAAAGTCACCCTTAGTAGCTGGTTATGTATCTGAACATCAGGTGTAAGTATTGCAGTACATATGATATTATATTCATGTACAATATATTTTAATATATCGTTACAATAGTTCAGAAGCTGTAGGCTAAATCCAGATAAATGTCATGATCACATTTTGCCTTTAACTAATTGTAAAATGGTAAAATCAAATACAACTAAGTCGGCTTTCAAAGAATATAAGTGAGATTAATCTGTCTTCTGTTTCATTGGATATTAATTATGTCAGAAGGCAAACTTTCCTTACATCCATTGATGCTAAATATTAGAGGAATTAAAGGGGAAAAAACTAAGCAGACTAAGAGCTGATTATTATCTGAATAGGACATTTTGGGAAAGCCCAATATTGTAGGCTAGGCTGAAAAATTGGAGGAAGGAAAACTTCCTGGAAGGTTGCTGAACCCAAAATGGTATTTATCTTTCACTAGAATAGATCGTATGAAGCAATCAATGCCAGTTACTGTGACCATGGGAATACTACAATGATCTTTAAGTGTGAAAAACGGTAATAAGTCACTTTTTTTAAGTGCTGTTGTAACTTCAAATGTTCAGTAAACAAATGGTTGTAGGTCAAAGATTACCTCTAGCATTGTTTATATTGTTTTGTGTTAATATATTATAGCACTTAACAAATCATGGCTTCAAGGGATGTGTGCAGTGTGTGTTAAAAAACGAAAGTAAATTTCAGTGTAAAGCCATAAATAGAGTAGATTAGATCAGGACCACCTATTACATATGTATAAAAAGTATGGTGCTAAAGCAGCCCCTCACAATCCACTATTGGGCCATGGCCTATTCAGAACTGGGGCATGTGAGAGGCAGGCTGGTGTGTACAGATCCACTTGTGCAAGCAGTGCCCCAAATGCTTTTTTTTCTCTTGTGTGAGTGGACCTGCACACACATGCATGCGCATAGGCCTGCCAATCACATGTCCAAGGTTCCCTCCCACCACCACTGGGCCACCAAGTCTCATGCTCCCCATGTTCCAAAAGTGTTCCAGTGAGAGCAGAGACTGAGCAGAACGAGCGCACCCTCCTCAGCTATGCTGACTCACTGAGGCTGCCTGCTCAGGACAACTGATCCACTTTTGGAGCATTGGGCAGCCTTGATAAGTCTGAAGGAGCATGAAACTGTGGCTCCAAGGGCTTCTCTTCTCCATGCCAAAAGCTTTTGCAAACAAATGAAAGGCTTTTGCAAACAGATGAAATGGGGTAGATATCTATCTTAAACTACTTTAAGCCTTCCATCCCTTTGCAAAAGCTTTTGGTCAGAGGTGATATTCAGCAGGTTCTGACCAGTTCTGGAGAACCGGTAGTGGAAATTTTGAGTAGTTCAGAGAACCGGCAAATACCACCTCTGATTGGCCCTGCCCCCATCTATCCTCTGCCTCCTGAGTCCCAGCTGATCAGCTGGGTCTTCTTTGGTTGCCCTGCACTGGAGAACGGAGCTGAAAAGCAGGTTAATGGGATGGGGAGGGAATGGGGTTTTGCAGTAACCTTTCCACAGGAGTGGGGAGGGAATAGAGATTTTGCAGTATCCTTGCCCTGTCACGCCTACCACGCCTCGCCCATCAATCCACTCCATGCCCACCAAGCCACACCCACAGAACCAGTAGTAAAAATGTTTGAATTCCACCACTGCTTTTGGTTCTTTTTTATGTGAGTGGAGATCAGAGGTAGTATTCAGCAGGTTCTGACCAGTTCTGGAGAACCGGTAGTGGAAATTTTGAGCAGTTCAGAGAACATATACCACCTCTGACTGGAGATTTTACAGTCTCCTTCTCCTGCCACGCCCACCAAGCCACACCCACAGAACCGGTAGTAAAAAAAATTGAATCCCACCACTGGTGGAGATGGTGGCGCGTGTCAGCCCATCACTCACATGGCCTGGTTCCCCTTTAACCCTCTCCTCCCAGCCGGATCAGCAAACAAAGGTTGGAGACCGCTGTGCTAAGGAACAAACAGGGTTGTTGTTTTTTGTTAAACTTAACAAAGCTGAAATTGTTACAAGCAAAAAACAAAAATGGGTCCAGGCGAAACACTCAATGAAAGTGTAGAAATGTTAAGCATTAGGGTGTTTTAAAATGCACATAATAGATTGACCATGTGAAAATAAGTTTTAAAGCTGATGATGGATGGCTTTGGTAATTTTATAAATGGACTGCAACCATTAGCAAACACTTTGTCAATAAAGCTTTGAATATGTAGCAGCAATGGAAGAGATACTGCCTTACAGGAAAGGCTTAAACAAACCCATCAATGATGAAGGCATCATATTGTCAAAATTTACAATGCAAAAGAGACTGGTTTCTTCGAACATGAGGTTCTCAAGAACATTCCGGCATTTAAATATAAAAAAATCAGCAGGATGTAGATAGGCAAGAAATGGATTGCATTGTTACTTTGTGCAAATGCCACTGCATTGCATAGATTAACGTCAGTCACTATTGGCAAGTCACATTATTCAAAAGTGTTAAAAGGCATTATGCATCAACTGCCAGCATGGATTCACAAACGATATGGTCTATGTCAACACTTTTTTTTTTCAGGAACAGTTCTTCAATCAATTTGTTTCAGAAATCAGAAGTGTTCTAATTGAGATGCTGAAAATAGCAAGTGAAACACCATGGCTTTTCTAAGTCTGAAATATTTCTGCTTATTATTTGGGGAAGAAAAATGTGTGGTTCTTGTCCAAAAATGTAGTATAGTTATCCAGACCATGAACCATTCTATCAAATAAAAGGGTTCATACTTTTTTTTTTTTGAAATGGTGAATTTTGGTTGTGTTGGAGGACAACTCTGATAAGAAAAGTGACATAAGATGGCCTTAAAAACTTTAGAACCTATAAGTTAAAGCCATCGATTTTCATTTTTGCTACAGCTTGGAAACCAGTCAAAATTCCAATACTGCAGCTGGTTAGCAAAATTGCTTTACAACATTGGCACAGATTTCTAATTTATTTATTGACATTAGGTCACACAACTCAAACTTACTTGGGGAAAGTATACGACATTAAAACAAACAATAACCCCCCAAAAGAAAAATCCATCCCCAGATGATATACTGCAACATTCAACAGATACAATATATGTATACAATCTATACGATATATACAATATATGAATGTAAAATATAAATATAGTTTCAGAGAAGTCAGTTATTAGTTCAGCATCATGGAGAAAACTGGCAAATGAAGACATCTTGCAGTTGCTAGAGGAAGATGTGATTCCAGGTTTTGACAGAAAATGAGATAGCCGCAGAAGCTTTGGTTGGGAATTGAAGGCAAAGAAAGAGAGGAAGGAAAACTGACAAGTACTCCAAACAAAATGCCTACTTTGAAATCACGCCTAAACGTCATAAAAGTCTAGCCCTGTTATTCATCCTTCCAAATTTTTATTGAGATAATCGTATAGAACTAGCACACTTCCAAGGTTTAAATCCAAGTAGTCATGATGACAAAATCCAGCACCTCCATAGAAGATGATCCCCATTCATTCCAATAGACTGGAATAGATGTAGCTTGGGGTTGAAGTATGGCAGAGGTGGTATTCAGCAGGTTCTGACCAATTCTAGAGAACCGGTAGTGGAAATTTTGAGTAGTTCAGAGAACCAGCAAATACCACCTCTGACTGGCCCCGTCTATTCTCCCCATCTATTCTCTGCCTCCCGAGTCCCAACTGATCGGTTGGGTCTTCTTTTGTTGCCCAGCATAGGAGAACGGAGCTGGAAAGCAGGTTAGTGGGGTGGGGAGGGAATGGGATTTTGTAGTAACCTTCCCCTAGAGTGGGAAAAGAATGGAGATTTTACAGTATCCTTCCCCTGCCACACCCACCAAGCCACGCCACGCTCACCAAGCTATACCCACAGAACCAGTAATAATTGTTTTTAATCCCACCACTGAAGTATGGAGTCCTTGTAACATGAGCTTGGTTGTTGTCTTGCAGATGTTTCATTACTCACCTAGGTAATATCATCGGTGCCTTTTCTGGGTTCTTTTGGTCTGTGGTACGATTGTTTGCCTTATGTTTTCTCTGTCGCATACCCTGCAGTTTTAAATGCTGCAAAAATTCTAATTGATTAGCATTGTCTATGTTATAGTTAAGACCTGCCACCTCCTACAACATCTTTCTAAAGGATATTTTGGCTTTAACTTGACTGATTTGATTTGCAGTTTAGTTTTTCCTTTCTTCAGCTTGTCTTACAGATGTACTCTTGAAGGGTGGTGGTCAGCATTTTGTGAGCTTTGGGGTCATGGTTCATTCCAGTTGCTCCTTGTGATTATCTAAGGTGTGCTGGGATTCATTTAGTCTGAGATGAGCATTCATGCTCATTAGATGTATCATTTTTTTACTGTTGTTGAGCTATTTTTTACTGTTGTTGAGCTATTTTCTAGGCAACTGTGCAATTTTATTTATTTATTTATTTATTTTAAATTTTTTCTCAAACATGTACAAGATAACAAGTCTAAGATAAACAAGAACAAAGTAAATATAGATTAATGGGGACAGTAAGACAGGGACGGTAGGCATGTTAGCGCGCTTATGCACGCGCCCTTTAAGGATCTCTTAGGAATGGAGTGAGGTCTACGGTTGAAGCTATGAGGGATTGAGGCTGCAACAACGGAGTCGGATAGGGCATTCCAGGCGTTGACAACTCTGTTGCTGAAGACATATTTTCTGCAATCAATTCATTGGAGGTTTGTATCTGATACTGGTGGGAAAAGCATGCTGTCATAGACATTTGTGCAGAAATAATAGTTGGTGCTTGATGGACATTTGCCTATATTCAATTTCCTTATGCTTTAATAGATGCACCTTATCCCACAAATGGAAGGCTTCCAGTATTTGGAATCCCATGGTTCTTGCCTTTCCTTGTTTCCCTATATTTCTGAATAAACCCTTTTCAGAGCCAAAGATTTGGCGGCATTCCTCATTAAAAACATCCCTGCATGAAAGACTGCTTGGTTGCACAACTGCCTCTTGAATTTCAGGAGTGGGAACCAATTTATTAAAATGTATGTTTAGGCAGGAAATTCCAATTTCTGTGTCTACCATGGCTGATAGAAGAGTTAAGAATTTCCCAACTGGATAGACCCTAGTCTTACAAGTGTTACAAGGCTGAATCAGTGCCAATAAGGCAGTGTCCGTATTTTTTTTTTTAACTGAGAAGTTTTGTATTTGTATATAGAGATTTTCACTCATCCAGGTCATGGTTGTGAAGACATTGACAACTGTAGCATCACAAATTCAAATCAAGATAGATTTCAATGTAAAAGTTTTTCTTCCATTATTTAATTTTGATGGAACATAAAAATAAATAAATTATAATTGATATTATAAACTATAATAATGTTATTCCTAGAGAACTTTTAATTACTCTGATTATATTTCTACTGATAGAAACAGTATAAGAAAAGCACAAAGGACCCAATAGATAAAATTGAAGATGAATCAAATCCAGATTATTATTTTTTTAGTCAGTAATTCCTGCTGTGATACATCGGGAAATACTAGCAGGAAAGTAGAAAAACAAACATGCTAATTGCTCAACAACAACTGATATTAAGTTTCAATGTAAAGTTTCTTACATATATCCTTTCTTTATAGAGTCATCAAGTTCCTTCATTTGTACCACGTTCCATCTCAATATTATGAATGTATTATAGCATGATAATATATACTTTTGCATGAAAAAAGTCATTTAAATAGTTATGACTTACACTTATTCAATACCAGTATGAAACATTTTCTCTCTATTCTTTCTACAATGCCCATTATTTTATAAAGCTTCCTCATATCCCCTCTCAACTTACTGTATATACTCGAGTATAAGCCTAGTTTTTCAGTGTAAAATTAGGTGCCTCGGCTTATATTCGGGTCGACTTATACTCGAGTATATACGGTAATTAAAAAAATAAAATAAAATCCCTAAATCTTCAACATCAATCTTTCTGTCTCCGATCCTTTGGTATGTTTCTTTTGTATCCCTTTCCAGAGTGATGATATTTATTTTGGAACAACAGCTATATGAAATTGTACTCCAGCTATGGCACTTAACACAGTTTTCCATAAAGCATTATGATTGGTTGGTAGAAGAGCACTTACTTAATGTGAAAAATTTCCCAGTTTCTGAAGGCAGTTTTTCTAAGGTCACAAAAATGGCCATTTAAACTTTTAGAAGGTTGTTTGCGGTATGTAAAAATAGCAAGTTAAATGACCCCAGTTTCAGTCATAAAAGCTACACTTTTACATAGTTTCAAGAAGACTTCCAGATGCAGTTCAAGATACTGGTTCTCACTTTTATAGCCCTACATAGGATTGGGTCAGATTAGCTGTGTGGGAGCATCTATAGTTTCTGCCAGTTGTGGGATTCAAATAATTCAACAACCGATTCTCTGCCCTAATGACCGGCTGGGTAGGCATCAGTGGTGGGATTCAATTGTTTTTACTACCGGTTCTGTGGGCATGGCTTGGTGGGCATGAGAGGGGAAGAATACTGCAACATTTCCATTCCCTCCATACTCCTGGGGGAAGGTTACTGCAAAATCCCCATTCCCTCTCGCTAACCTGCTTTCCAGTTCTGTTCTCCTGTGCAGGGCAACAAAAGAAGACTCGGCTGATCAGCTGGGACTCAGGGGAGGCAGAGAATAGATGGGGACGGGGCCAGTCAGAGGGGGTATTTGCCAATTCTCCGAACTACTCAAATTTTCCACTACTGGTTCTCCAAAACTGGTCAGAACCTTCTGAATACCACCTCTGGTTTCTGCCCACTTCACTAGACCTAGCAAAGAGAGCATACTCAGGTCTCCTTGGTGAAGCATGTCACCTAGTGGGACCTTGAAAGTGTGCCTTTCATGTTGTGGCTCTTGTGGCTCCCCCCCCCCTTCCTCCCAATATTTAAATACCTGCAACTTAGCTGGCCTTCTGGAAGGCTGTTATAGATCTGACTTTTCACCCAGGCACTTTTAAAGGAGCCGAGTGTGAGTGTATGAAATATATTGGGTAAGTTATTTCCTATACTGTCCCAATGTGATTCTCTTAATTGACTCTTATTATTGATTTTTTATTGTTCTGTTTCCTGCCTAGAGTTCTAGTGATAAATGGGCAGCCATATGCATTTGTTGAATGAATGAATGAAAATGATAATCTGTTTGTTGCTTCCACATGATATACCACATTTCATTGAGATAATTCTTGAATCTAAATATCTCGTTCTTAGATGTTTAGGCTAACTAAGTTTCTGAAGAGTGAAACTGGGCTTTATGGGCTTAACCAGACTTACCCTGATTATTTTGAATCTCTTCCTTGAAAATTTTAAATGTATTTTATTCTCGCTTTCCCATTGCTTATTGGATTACCATTCCATAAGAAAGCACATTCTCTTATAGTTCATTCATTTTGGTTTTAATTTCTCTCTGCTACTGAATAAAATGTTCAAATCAAATTGAAATGTGCGGGTTTGCTCTTGAAATAAAGATGAATAGTGAAGATTTTAAAAGCTTGTCTTCTGAAAACATTCAATAATGTTCTTTTAAAAATAGATTAATAAAAAAAAAAAAAAAAACAGCGGGATGGAGTTCTGCTTCAAAACCTAGATGTTTCAGGGCTTCATCAGATCACTGAAAAATACAATATATGTCCTGGGGCCCCTAAACCCAAAGAAAGATAAAGAAATGAGGGAAATGATTGAACAGCAGACAGAAGCTGCAGGCGTGGCCAGAGGGCAGAAACTCTTTTGAATTACTTAGTAGTTCCTTTGGTTTTGGTGTACAAATATACAATGTGACTGCTTTTCTGGACAGAATAGAATTGTACAGATTACGCTGTCAGATGGAAAAACTCTTGAATATATCTGTTCATTCCCTAAGTGTAATAAAATACTAGGGTTTTTTAAAATGTATCTTGAAATGTCTTAAAGGTGTTTTTTTTCCAGCCAAAAACAAAAGAATAAGCAATTATGAGCTGAAGTATCACCATAATATTACACAGGGAGAAGATAACATTGTTTGTGAAGTTGGCAGAGAGGGAAGAAACATGATATGAAAACATATGGGAATTGTCATCAGAGTTTTTGCCAGGCACATAAAAAAATATATCTCAATTATATAGATACTTTATCACATTATGAAACTGGCTTACAGCAGGAATTCAAAGACATGACAAGACCAAAGCCGTTGCTTTCCTGCCAATTAGAATTAAGCCATATACAATTATGCATCCAGAACATTCTTCCTACACAGGAACAAAATATTGTCTGTCCCAGAGTTTAAATTCTAGGCTTTTTCTTCCTGCCTTTTTTGAATCAATGGAAATGTGGTTATTCTCATCATGGCCTTGAGGATTGCAAAACACATGCTTGGAGTTTATAGAGTGGTTCTATATAAACTAGAGTTGCAGGGACAATGGACTCTTTCCCAGAAAGTAAAGAGACAGTAGAGCTTGGAATTTCCTGGTATCAGTGGTGATATTCGACCAGTTTGGCCCAGTTCGGCTGAACTGGTGTCTCTGAAGAGCATCTGTGAGCAAACCAGTTCACTCCGACGATCAGCTGCTGGGCCTGCCTGCCTGCCCCGTCTCTATTCTGCCCTTTATTTCCTACTTCGCGTGGCACAGCAGATTGCTGTGTGTCAGTTATTGAAGACACAAGGAGAATGCAAGATTGTAGGAGAAGGTCAGTAGCAAATCCTCTGCTTGCGTGCAAAGTGTGCGTTTGGTGCCCGCGCATGAAAAGTGTGCCCACCAAGCCACGCCCACAGAACTGATGGTAAAAAATTTGCATCTCACCACTGTCTGGTATGTAGGAAGAGAGCAAAGAAGCATCCTCTACCAGCAGCTCACAAAATGTATCTAGTACAGGTGTCAAACTTGCGTCATCACAAAGTCGTCGTGTGACATATCACAACTTTTTTCCCCCTTCGCTAAACCAGGCCTGGGCATGGCCAGCATGTGACGCATCCGGCCCACAGGCCGTGAGTTTGACACCCATGATCTAGTAGTTATGCAGACAGTTGCTTTAGTCTGGCAAGAGTTCTGTCTATAGGCAAACAACAAATAAAGAACTACTCATATGTAACTACATGTATCTCCCCAACTTTATATTCAACCTCCATCTCTGTCTTCTTCCTCACAGTTCTGGAGCAGCTTGCTCTGCTGCCACTTAAGGACTTGTTTGTATGCCAGGGCTCTGGGAGCCCCTGAGCTTCAGTACCTCAGCAGCCCTAGTAATCCAAATCTGGTCCAGATCAGACCAGCACCACCGCAAAAAGCTTCAGTCTCGCTACCTTTGTTGCCCTGCATTCTGAGACTCTTGCTGCCCTGTACTGTGTCATCCCATCTAACCTTCACCCTGTCTTGCTCCCACAGTTGATGGCCTGGCCTGGCCTGACAGAGCAGAGAGAAACTTTATTGTGCTCATTAACCAATAGATGTACATTTAATAAAAAAGAACCACACAAAATGATACCTTAACAACAAGAACTATTGGCAACTATTTATGGGTGACGTGTATACATAATCTAGCAAAATTTTGCTGTCTTCAGAGAAATAACAAGGCACAGACTGTTGGAAGGACGACAA
Source organism: Notechis scutatus (assembly GCF_049901735.1). Lineage (NCBI taxonomy): Eukaryota > Metazoa > Chordata > Lepidosauria > Squamata > Elapidae > Notechis > Notechis scutatus. Next base: position 94,858,373 of record NC_142012.1, on the reverse strand, counting down.
CCAAGATAACTTCAGCCCAAAATCTTGATTGCTTATTAGTTAAGACAAAATTATCAGAGGGCACCAGAAATTTAAATGAAGGAAGAGCACACAACTGTGTCAAATGTAGAACCGGCAAAACAGAAGAACATGGGGCTGTTGATTCTACTATACCCATATCATAGGGGCATATTGGGTTTCATATAAGGTTTTCCTACACTGTAGGAGATCATTAAAGATAACATTCTCCTAAATTTGAGAACTGTGATATACAAAGCTGGTTTCAACACTAAAATTTGATTATTTGCAGTTATATTATGAAAGAAAATGGCAATTCTGCTTGACCTTCTGTATTCAAGATTCTTTGTCTTAGTATTGATCTAGTCTGATCTGTTTCTAAGGTTAAGATGGCATCACTGGACAAACCACATAAACTTTCAGATCACTATTTTCCAGGAAGATTTGTACTTGTCTGCCATTATTAGAGCGATAGCTGGCTTGGTCCTTCACAAGGCAGATGGTAACCTAGGGTGACTGTGATGACCTGGAATGTAACACAAATGTAACAAAATCCAAAATGTAAATAAATGTCCTTTAATGCCTCCAACTTGGCCCCATGGTTCAATAATTCTCAGTTGGAGATAAAACTTATTCCAACATAATCTTCAAAAGAAAGCAATACAATCCAAACTTAATGAGCAGATAGAGGTAAAATAAAAAAACAAAACAAACTACAATGAAGGAAATTCCACAACGGACCAGGATAAGTAATTACCAACTTCAAGAGATAACACGGCACAGTCGGTTGGAAGGACACCAACCAAAATAACTTCAAAATAAAACACACTTTGCTTCTGGCAATGCTGTGTTTTAACCGTCTCTCTTTTATACTATTCTCCCCAGCTGCAATCATTGAGGGGGATCATGGCCACTTTCTCTCTCATAAGCCAAGTTGTTTCCTTCTCCATTCCTCTGTGAGTGTCCTAGGATGAAGAGGGGATGGGCCTGGTTCTTCCTCTGACTGCCTAGCCGGCCTCTGCCCTTCCTCAGCCTCCTCTACAACCTCCAAAGCCACACCTCCACTCCCTGTCAGCTGTTCCTCCTCTCCCTCAAAGTCCGACTCTAACAAGGGTATGACAATGACTTTGAGGGGGGAGGGAAGGCACATGTGATCAACATATGCATGACAAGGGGCCAGGCCAGGCATGCTGGGTCAACAGTGGGAGCAAGAGGACAGTGAAGTCAGCTGAGGGGGGCAAAGTGTAGGGGGGAAGGGGTCCTGGGGTATAGGGAGCCAAAAGAGCAGAAATGCTGGGGTTAGGTGCATGTCACAATTGCAGGACAAGCCAGATAGGAAATACAATCAGATGAGCTAATTCTACTTTATTGTAAAGTTCCACTGATAAACCTTTTGCAAGACAGAAAGTACATTCCCCCTTCACTTTTGCAGGTCTAGAAACTAGACAGGGTCTCTCCTGAGCCTCTTGCCCTGCCCACTATCATGGAATATATTGTCTCTTATCATTTATCACCATCTCTTTATCCAGATCATCATTGGTCAGCGTCTCTTTATCCAGTCTCCAAAGGTCTTTTCCACATACCCTGGTAGTGGGTGGGGAATCTGAAGTTGAAGTGCCCCTGTGGTTGTAAGTGTAGGGAATCTACCAAGTGCTCAAGTTTTGATCACAAGACCGCAGGGGTGCTGCAATGGCTGTTAACTCCTGGCACTGGGCATAAGTGCATTCATTCAGCACTACTGTAACTTTAAAGAGTTGCTGAACTAATGGTCATAACTCAAGGATCTGTATTACACTAATACCCACTAATTATGTTTTGTAAAGTCCAGAAACAGCTAAAGAGATGCCACTGCAATAGTGCAGCATGCATACCAGGCATATATGTGAACATTTCCCATGGAAGTTCCTAAAAATAATTTGAGAAAAAGGCACTGATGAAACTGAAGAAATGAATATTTGTACTACAAGCAATTTTTTTACAAACATTTCACAGAATCACTTCCAGCTTTAGCTTTAAAAAGTACAATTTATTCTGTATACAGTGTGAGTTTATGATTTGCAAACATCTCTCTTATAAGAGGTACAGCTAATTAGCCATTTGTGGTAAGATGACCCTCATCCAAGCAAATTTATTTGGTCATCAGCAGCTCAACCAAATTGCAATCAAGGTATGGTAAACAAAAACAAAATTATTATTTCATTTATAAGGCAAATGAGAAATTGACATCTGTTTTTTTTTTCTTTCAGCTTGTGGCATCCAGCAACAACTATTCTTTTTTTTTCTGTTATGTTGTTTTAGTCTCCCCACTATTCTTAATATGTACCATAACTTTCTTCAATCCGCTCCTGCTGATAATTTTATTAAATGCAGCTGTTCAGAACATTAATAGCTAATGAATTGGGTGTTGTTAAAATTGTTTAATACAAATAATGCTTGCTTTCAAGCTTATGGGAAGATTCTTAATTTTCACATTTCAACTCAATTTCTGAATGAGTTTTCTTGTATCATACAAACAGAAATGTAATATCGGTCAACCTTGTATTCTTGGGAATTTCTTTATTTGCCATACAATAGATTCAAGGTCCAGAGCTCTACAATTTCTTTCAGGTTTAATCCTGAAAAATAAGCTTATGACATTTCCCATTTTCATTACTCACTTAAAAAAATAAATCCTGAACTAGAAGTTTAATATAAAAAAGAATCGATTTCATGAGTGATGGAGAAACCAACTTACATCTCTGTCCAGAACTCGTCCAGTGCTATTAAGATAAAGTCTCTGGTTGATAGGATCTAAAATGACCCAGTAGTCTGTGTTATCCTTTAATGTAAGTTCAATAGTGGGATCAGGTCCTCCTGCTGTTCCTTTGATCAACATGCTGTCTACCAAGATTGTGCCTGAAACAGAAAGTAGGGAAGGCACATCTGTAAGTGAAATATAATTTTGAGAAGGTACAAAATCAAATCTATAATCTGACCTGTGATGAGTTTACTTGCTTAAAATACAATCAACTATAATCAACAACTTAACATAAAAATGAACAGAAACAGTAATATCAAAACAGATATATTAAAGATTGAAAACAAACACAAGGAGTAATAGTATTGATTTAGTATACCTAGCAAGAGAACCTTATTCACTGAAGTATATACTAAGATGGTGCCCCCCCCCCAACCTTTTGGGCACCAGGAACTGGTTCCGTAGAGAGAGATTTTTCCGTTGATCGGGGGTGGTTGTTTTCATGGACTGGAGGGGGTGTACTGCCTGCATCTGCAGATGGGCTTCACTTGTTTGCACGGCCTGGTTTCAGGCATTCCACAGCCCAGTGTCTGACCCCTGAACTAAGAGGTTTGAGATCATACGTAGAAGGGAATTGTTATTGCAGCATCAACAAATTGCTGCCTTCCCTAGATTATAATTTCATTCCGATTGGTGCATGCTTATTCTTTCTAGTTGTTTGATGCACAAAGTATGATAAATTGCAAATAAACAGCTCTTATTGAACTTTGCCCAAAGACATCTTCTCTTCAGCTGAAATGCGTCATTTCAGTTAAAAGAAACAACATTATTGCATCTTTGTTTTATTGTTTTAGAGTGATTCTTGTAGGTTGATTTCTCAGGTTAAAAACCTGATTGGCCCACAGTTAGCCACTGAGATTCCATGTGCTATGTAAGAAATATGAGCATAGTTCATTTGGATAGCATGGTATCAAGATGGTGATAGATAGATAGATGGATGGATGGATGGATGGATGGATGGATGGATGGATGGATGGATGGATGGATGGATGGATGGATAGATGGATGGATGGATAGATAGACAGAGATACACACACTCGCACATAGTGCACAAGGTTAAGCTGGGGATCCTTGTTGGTTTCTAAGTTGTTTGTTTGCTTGCAGACATTTCATTCCCCAGATAGGTAAAAATATCATTGCAGCATAGTCATCATCACATTGGTGATATTACCTAGTCAGGTAACATAATATCTGCAAACAAGTAACCAACCAACCTCAGAAACCAACAAGGATTCCATAACACAATGCTGTGGTTTTTTTCCAGCAATTTTAATATGTATGGACTTCAATTCTCAGAGTTCTGGGTGTGAAAGTTCAAACATCTTAACTTTGCTAAGGTTGGGAAACATTGGCATAGAATGTACAATAGTTGAATTTCTGGGTACATGGGAGGAAAAGGGGAGAATGAAAGAGAGAATGACAAAATTGGCCTGTCCCCTTTTTTGCAATTCAGATTAAATTGGCCTGTCCCCTTTTTTGCAATTCAGCATGCAAACCTTTGGCTTGCTTGGCCACTTTTGAGTGAAGAGAAATTATCTTGGGCTGCATATAAAATACATAATATAGTTAATGTACATAAATAACACACTTCCTTTATTTTTTATACATTTATTATCTTGTGGGGCCACATTACTATCTGTCTATGGCTATATGCAGCCCATGGGGTACAGGTTGGACACATCCGCTCCATGGCATTTCTTTTGTATAGTTCAAGCACTTTGGATATAAAACTTGATTTTACCCAAAGGGCCAACTTGATATGATTGAAATCATGTCAGTTTTTTTTAAAAAAACAACAACAACAGGAATGGGGAAACAATGGAACATTATATTCAGAAAGTCTTTTGCTGAGTTGAGTCCTTGACTCAACACCTGGCAAAATTTCTCCCTTCTAACACGGCTATTTGGGGTGCAGGTGGGATGCAGAACAACCTACCTTTGATTTTATTACTTTTTATTTTACCGCTAAGGCTAACAGACATGCTTTT
>NC_142012.1:93443591-93451091 GCF_049901735.1 Notechis scutatus | reverse complement strand
AAAAGCCAGGAAAAGTACCAGGGCCAGACAAGATAATTCCTTCTTGCTTAAAAGTCTGAGCTGACCAATTAGCCCTCATCTTCACCCAAATCTTCAATAAATCACTAGAGATATGCTATGTTCCTTCTTGTTTCAAACACTCTACTATCATCCCAGTGCCAAAGAAGCCCTCCATCAGGGAATTGAATGACTACAGACCAGTTGCTCTAACATCTACAGTTATGAAAACCTTTGAAAGGCTAGTGCTGTCCCACCTGAAAACCATCACGGATCCGCTGTTTGATCCCATGCAGTTTGCATACTGAGCAGATAGATTGACAGATGATGCTATTAATGTGGCTCTGCACTTCATCCTACAACATCTTGAATATCCAAATACCTACGCAAGGGTCCTCTTTGCAGACTTCAATTCAGCATTCAATACCATCATTTCAGACATTCTTCTAACTAAACTAAGCTAGTGGTACCTGAACACACTTGTAAGAGTATCATAAGCTTCCTAACAGACAGGAAGCAGCAGGTGAAACTAGGCAGAATCACATCTGATACCTGTACAATTAGCACAGCCTCCCCCCCCCAAGGCTGTGTGCTTTCTCCACTTCTCTTCTCCCTAGATACTAATGACTGCATCTCAAATGATCCATCTGTTAAAATACTGAAGTTTGCAGATGATACAACAGTGATCGGTCTCATTCAAGACAATGACGAATCCGCATACAGACTTGAGGTTGTACAACTTGCCTCACGGTGTAACCAGAACAATCTGGAACTGAACACACTCAAAACTGTAGAAATGGTGGTAGACTTTAGGCAAAACTCTCCCTAACATCAAAAATGTCATCAAAAAAGCACAACAAAGAATGTTCTTTCTGTGCCAACTCAGAAAGCTCAAACTGCCAAAGGAGCTATTGATACAGTTCTACAAAGGAATTATTGAGTCTGTCATCTGTGCCTCTATAACTGTCTGGTTTGGTTCTGCAACCCAACAAGACAGACACAGACTTCAGAGAGTAATTAGGACTGCAGAGAAAACAACTACTACCAACCTGCCTTCAGTTGAGGACCTGTATATTGCATGAATCAAAAAAAGGGCTGTGGAAATATTTATAGACCTCTCACATCCCGGACATTAACCATTTCAACTCCTTCCTTCAAAACGATGCTATAGAGCACTGCACACCAGAACAATTAAACACAAGGACAGTTTTTCCCCCGAATGCCATCACTCTGCTAAACAAATAATTCCCTCAACACTGTCCAATTATTTACAAAGTCTGCCTTACTATTACTATTAATCTTCTCATCACTCCTTATCACCCATCCCCTTCCACTTGTGACTGTATGACTGTAACTTTGTCACTTGTATCCTTATGATTTATATTGACTGTTTCCCAGTATGATTTGATTGCTTATTGTACCCTATAACTATTAAGTGTTGTACCTGATGATTCTTGACTCTTGATGAATGTATCTTTTTTTTAAATGTACATTGAGAGCATATGCACCGACAAATTCCTTGTGTGCCCAATCACACTTGGCCAATAAAGAATTCTATCTATCTATCTATCTATCTATCTATCTATCTATCTATCTATCTATCTATCTATCTATATCTATCTCCTTAATAATTTTATCTATCATTTTTCTTGAAATATACATTTTTATTGGTAAACCTTTCCACAACCTACGTCAACATCTCAGCCTATTTGGAGGGGGAAAAAAACCTCTAAATGCAAAAGTGGGAAAAAAGTTGTAATCTCATCAAGTTATTAATGTATTTACTATTATGGTTCTCTAATTGTATACAGACTCATTCAACAATTTCCAGTCTGTGGTAGTCTGGAGATAATGTCACTGTTGTGGGACACAGTTGCTATTGTCAAATATTATGTACACATATATGTGTGTGTGTGTGTGTGTGTGTGTGTGTGTGTGTGTGTGTAAACTCAATTGCATTCAGAACAGTTTAGGATTACAGCTTTGTGTAAATAGATGATCTCTAAAAAGAAAGGTCAAAACCTGCATTTTTCAGCCACTGCTGAGAGATTATCAATAGCAATACTATAATAGAAGTAGCCTGTTTATAAAAATAAAATCAGAAAATGAATGGTTGGGGGGAAATTATAAAAGAAAATGGTGATGTTCATACTCAGAGATCAAATTATGCCTTAATGTAGGCATACAATATGAATGTCAAGCTGTATTGCACTCAAATAATAGGTTTTAATTTCTTGCAAGATGAGTACTGCTAAATCCAGTTTCCTACTGGGAAGATGATACAACAGACAGTTCTTTCCTGCACATACTATCAATTACAGGTGTAGGTATTTCTTTTATCAGAAGAAAATTGCCATCTGTGCAGAAAGTTATTCTATAACCTGTACCCTCTTACACAAGGTGGGGGGGGAGTCACAAAACATTAGGAATGGTTTTACTTGCTATTTATTATAACATAGAATAACAGAGTTGGAAAGGACCTTGGAGGTCATGTAGTCCAACCCCTTGTTCAAGCAGGAGAGCTCATACCATTTCAGACAAATGGCTGTCCAGTCTCTTCTTAAAAGCCACCAGTGATGGGCACAACTTCTGAAGGCAAGCTGTTCCACTGGTTGATTGATCTCACCGAAGAAATATCTCTTTAGTTCTAGGTGGCTTCTCTCCTTCATTAGTTTCCATCCATTGTTTCTTGCCTTGCCTTCAGGTGCTTTGGAAAATAGGTTGACCCCCTCTTTTTTGTGGCAACCCTTCAAATATTGGAACACTGCTATCATGTCACCTAGTCTTTCTTTTCGCTAGACTAGGCGTATCCTAGTCTAGGGTATTCTGAATATTATTCAATGAATATTATTATTATTATTCAGTACAGGCAGATAAAAACAATTAGATCTCATGTGGAAGGAGAAACATAATTCTCTTTTTGTGAATTATTTTGACTGGGGAAATAAGTGATATCTAAAATTATGGAAACCATGTTTGTGGATGTGAATTCCTTGAATCAGTGTTGACTCTTGGTGACTTACTGAATTAATCTCTGCATTTTTCTTAGGAAGATTTCAGACATGGTTTGCCATTGCCTAAACCCTAGAGTTGAGAGAGTATGGCTGGCCTAAGATCACCCAGCTGGCTTCATCCCTACAGTGGGACTAGAACTTAGGGTATCTGGTTGATGCTTTAACCACTGTTCCAAACTGGCAACCATAAATGCTTCTTAATATACAGACTTATCTGGTATAAATGCTTAATTTTTAATTGGCAATCATTTCTCTGCTTATGTGCAGGTGATTCTTTAATCTTCCTCCCACATGCAATGAGACAAATTTCATCTAAAATTAGTCCATTAATAGATGGCCCTATTAGTCCAACAAGATGGATTAGTATCTGGCCAACAGATAAATGAGGCTTGTCACAATACAACGCCATTTTGGTAAATAAGGAAACAAAAAATATTATTTACTGAGTTCCATGTTTTGTTTTTCAACATAGACAATCACCTGTGTCTACCATCAAAAATGGAGAAATGGTAGGGAGGGAGGAAGTGCTTGGCTTATGTTTTCCCCTCAGGGACACCTCCTAAAGCAATTTGCTTCCCCCACTTTCAAGAACATATTGGCCTCTGGATATTTTCTCCTTGCAAACCCTTTCATTGTTAACTGATCTGAGCTTTCAGGAGGAAAGATCCAGTGTACAAACCCCGAAGATTCTTGACGAATCCAACATCCAATATGGTCCAAAAATAGGGAGTGATGGGAGTTAGAACTCAGGAATAAGCTCCTCATTCCATTTTAAACAATTGAAACACTGTGACTTTTCCCTAAAGAGCTCAAGAGAATGAAAAACAAAAACCAAAGACATCTCGGTTTCATCTGTAACAATAAAGGTCAGGCTAACTAGTAATAAATAAAGTTCAACCTAGCCGGAGGATACAAGTTTGAGGAAGGTGGGTGATGAAGCATTAAGATATTAAAACAGGAACAAGAAGGAAAAGAAGCTTGTTCAAAGCCCAATAAAGACATTGTGGGTCCAAATGCAATTTCTAAAAAGAATGGTTTTATCTTACAGAAGGCCAACATACTATGAGAGAAGCAAAGCAGGCTCTTTTAAGGATTGAATGGTCTGTCCCTATGTAAAGAAGATCTTTCTCTAGTTGTCAGCTGCCACCTTATGTCTCCTTGTGTTTCGCTGCTATGCGGTGACAGACTGCCATGAACTGGGGAGGGGGGAAGCAAAGTGGGGGAAATGAAAGTAGTAACTGTGCCACCTGGAGTTGCTGCTCCAAGGTCATCCAGCTGGAAGGAAGGTGCTGAATAACAAGCTGGGCTCAGACCAGCCATTACGAAAGCACCTTGCATGAACTTGATTGGTTATAGGAGTTGGGCAGTGAGGGGCAGTTGGAGGGGAGTAGAACTTTATTTACTTACTTAATTACTTAATTACTTAATTGCTTAATTACTTAATTACTTAATTACTTAATTACTTAATTACTTAATTACTTAATTACTTAATTACTCAGTTACTCAGTTACTCAGTTACTCAGTTACTTAAAACTAATAAAAAGAATCAAATAAATTAATACAATAATGAAATCATAATAAAATCACCCCCCCCCCCCACTCACCCTGGAGACAGCACATCACATGAGCCATTTAATGGGCTTCATCCTGCTCTGGGTTCCCCAGGCCCACTGACAGAACCAGGTCTTCAGCACCTTCCAGAAAAGTATTAGAGTGAGTGCCATTCTAATCTCTGGGGGAATGATGTTTCAGAGAGAGGGAGCCACCACGGAGAAGGCCCTTTTTCTGGGTCCCACCAAGTGTATCTCCCTCGGAGATGGGACCCGCAAGATTCCCTGCCTCCCTGCTCTAATGGGTCAGGTAGATGTGGCCAGTAAGAGACAGTCCCTCAGATAACCTTGTTCCAAGCCATGAAGGGCTTCAAAGTTGACAACCAGCACTTTGAATTGCACCCGGAAGCAAATCAGCAGCCAATGCAGCTCCCGCCAGAGAGGAGATACAGGTGCACACAGGGGTCTCAACAAAACCATACGGGCCACTGCATTTTGCATCAACTGGAGCTTCTAGATGCTCTTCTAGGGCACCCCCATATAGAGCGCATTGCATTTTGGTGGACGGTTCTCAGTTCTGACTATGCATTAATGCAATACACTTGACTAATAATAAAACTATACCTTTCTCAGCCAAGGGATCGTTTCTGTTTAGAGGTTTCAGCTGTGGCAGTTCTGACAGTTAGCCAGAACTACATTCTTTAATACATCCAGCGGGTTAACCTGCTATGGAGATTTTGCAACCTTTAGAACCAAGGCTAGCTCTGATGAAGGCCAAGCTGAGTTGGAAGGCAGGGAAGACTTCACAACAGGACCGGGGGGAGGGGGATGGATAACTGTAAAATCCCTGACCTGGAAGAGGAGCTAATGGCTCCACCAACCCAGAGAAGGAACATATGAAGCCAAAGATCATTTGGCAGGTCTGACACTAGTCTTATGCTTATGTATTTTCTTCCACCCAATTGCTAGAAATGCTCAAAAGAACCGGGCACTTACTATCATGTATGGTGGACATGCAAAAAAACCACAGGTGTTTTGGTACAAATTTTGGTCATGGCTAGAGGGAATGACAGGGTTAAAAATTAGTTATATGCCAGAGATGTTTCTATTAGGAATAATGAAAGACAACTTTAGCAAAGTTGATACCTATTTAATTATACATGAAAACACAGCAGCAGGAACGTTATTTGCCCAAAATTGGAAAACAAAAAAAAATCCCGAGTGACAATGCTCTGATTGATAAGATTTTTCAGTGTGCTGAATTGGATAGGCTGACACTAGAATTGAAAGAACAAGATAAATCAGAATACTATAAAATATGGAACAAAATTTTATTAGAGGAGGGACATGAATGGGAGTTCACAAAACTGAAATTAGAATGAATAGATAGATAGATAGATAGATAGATAGATAGATAGATAGATAGATAGATAGATAGATAGATAGATCGATCTTTGGTTATTCGGGTTTTCTCCCACGTAAGATTGGAAGTATCTAAGCAACGTTTCGATGAAGTCTCATTCATCATCTTCAGGCTTGTGTCTTCGGCTCTGTGCTTCTCAGAGTGAAGCGAACTGACCCCCACCAAGAAGATGCGGCACGACCATGAACTCGAAGCCAAACAGCAGGATCACAGCTCACCAGCTCAAATCCCCCAGCAATTAAGACTAACCTGAGCACAACCAAGCCCCCACCTGAACAGACATGCCTCCAGCCAATCAGAACACGGCCAACCTCCCAACCAATCAGAACACAGCCAAACCCCCTACCAATGAGAACACACCCCCACCCAATCAGAACACAGCCAAGCCCCCACCCAATCAAGTCACACCCCCACTAGCAGTTAAAAGGAAGAAGCAGCTGCAAGCTCACATCACTCTGAGAAGCACAGAGCCGAAGACACAAGCCTGAAGATGATGAATGAGACTTCATCGAAACATTGCCTAGATACTTCCAATCTTGCGTGGGAGAAAACCCGAATAACCAAAGATCCACATACAAATACCGAGAACCTCAGAAAATATATATATATATATATATATATATATATATATATATATATATATATATATATATATATATATATATATATATATATATATATATATATATGTTATGACTCCCCTTCAAATTCAAGCGAGCAAAACAAAAAGCAGCCGTTTCAGAAGTAATTCAAACAAAACAAAGTCCCACAAGATAACGGCTGGCATAAATCCCAGTCCACAGCATAAATCTTTACTCTGGCCGGCAAACCTGTAGTGGCAATAAATCTCAAGCCTCAGAGCTTCTGCTGTAACGTCTTCACTCTCAATTAGTCACTTTGCTTCTGGCGAATTCTACCAGCCCAGCTGTGTCCTTTTATTCACTTAGGCAACGTGCTAATTTCCCTAACTGGGTTTGTCTCCTTAGTCTCCTTCTGTTCCTTACGTTTAACCACAAGTTTTCCAAATTCTCATCTCCACTAGAAGACTCTCTCATGCCTTCCCTGTCAGCCATTCCCGGCTGCTGATCAGATAAAGAACCAGAGGAGGTCAAAGGTCCTGACAATTCTAATACTTCAGGTCTGTCTTCCTTTGTTACATCCATCTCCTCATCCTGGTTACTATTCCAATCACTGAGCCATGCCGGCTCATATTTTACTGCCATGTCCTCCTCACTTGAACTCATATCAGCCACAGGAGCAGAATCCAGACCCGGAGCCACAACATACATACATACATACATACATACATACACACACACACACACACACACACACACACACACACACACACACATATATATATAACCCAGCTTCCTAACTAATGATAGCCGTCCATTTACCCGAAGCCAAGCTGCACTAAAGACCTCCAATAAAGTAACACAATGCTGCCAGCCAATCAAGATACAAAAAGAGCCAAAAAACAGACAGAAGATATTAGAGACACCAATCAAGCAGA